>NC_045690.1:10624595-10927625 GCF_003331165.1 Xiphophorus hellerii | reverse complement strand
CATCCATTTGACAATGAACTGTAACTGGTTTTCCTCCGTGCTGAACAAATGTGTCACCACAAAGCATCATGATGGTGGCATCTTCATGAAGTGAACAAGCTTTTCTTCAGTAAGGGCAGGGAAACTGGCCCAATCTAGTCCTAAAATGGATGGAGCTAAACCCTAGAAGAAATCCTTTTGTATGCCTTAAAAGATCCCAAACAAGGATTTAAGAGCGCTTACAATCAGACTGAATTTGAGATATCTTGGAAAGATTTAATGGCAAAAATGTCTGTGAAAAGCTACAGCTCTGATGGCATGCACCTGATTCTTAATGGTTCTGCTTAGAAAGAAAGTTCAGGATGTCCTGCAATCCAAATAGTTTACCCAAATTGTTAAATTACCATGACAACCTGAACTAACCCATAATTAACTCAGCATTATGTCATTAAAAATGTCTGCAGATTTTAATAGGGATAGTTTTAGTGCAATGTTCAAGTGCACTTACGAATTAAACAACTTCTATGTCTTCAGAGCAAGCTAAAAAGAAAAGCAGTGCTGACTATCACGCATGTAATAATATTTGACATCTGTCTTTGCACTTGTGGCAAGTCACCAATACTGGAGCATGAATGTCCACTGACATCATGGATACATCTGCAATTTAGGTCCAGAGCAAACAGTTTAATGGACATGTCAGAGCAAAGAGACGGCTGACTGTATCCTCCTGAGTGGGCAGCTGGGAAAACATGACACTCTCCTCAACTTTAAAAACCTGCCCCCCCAAGAAAAAAAATCCCAAAGTTCACATCCCACAGCAGCCATCTGGCGAGTCTTCTGGTCGACATCACACCTTTTAATTACATAATGCGTTGCGAGGCAACCATGAAGAACATATCAGTCAAATTTAAACTCCAAATTTGGAAAAGTCCAAGGTAAAACAAATTACAACACTTCTTATATTTAAAATTTAAAACACATTCCAAAAACAAAGCTGGAACAAGGTAATTTATTGTTTTCATATTGTTTTAAGGGAATATAAACAGGTAAAGATGATGTGGTACGAAAAGTCTTTTGCATTCAATTTTAACTGTCAAACGTAATATTTGAACATTTGCTGCACACTCTTTGTAACCTTAGAAGTTACCTTTCATCCATACATTTTGGATTAGTTATTTAGCCAGTTTTTTATTGGAATTGTAAAATAAAATAAAAATAGTTTTAGTTGCGCCTGCTTGAGTCAATATTTTGTAGACGCAGCCGTCCATTCATTTAGTACACTGGGTTACAAAAAATATTTTTTGGAAGTCGTCAATGTTTTTTCAACTGAATTAGGACTATTTTGAACCGCTGAATCCAAAAATGACATCCATTTTTCTCAATCGGGTCAAGTTTTTATTCTAATTTGATTTAGAGAAATCCGATCTTCTGACTAAATTGATTCAATTTGTGTGACATTAAAAGTTCATTTCTGTTAACACTTCTCATCCAAAAAAAGTTTTAGGGGGAAAATAAATTTCTAACAGAGTGCACTAATTAAATGTTACAAACTTAGATTTCTGTAAATTGAATAATAAACACTGAAACAGTTGAAAACCCCAGACAATTTTTGGATGTTATCTAACACGTTTGTCCTTGCAGGGTCACAAGTGGGGCTGGTGCCTTCCTCCTTTCAGGGGGCGAGGTACATCCTGGACAGGCAGCCAGTCCATGTAGAAGCACCTTTTGCTGCATCTACAGCAGTATGTCTCTACCAGCTTTGTACCTCCAGATTACATTTTTTCCCATTCTTCTTTGCAAAATTGATCTGGATCAGTTAGACCAGATGGTTTTGTTGAGGACCAATTTTTAAGTTTTGCCCCTTGAAGGCCTTGATCTTCACTAGGCCATTTTAGCACACTTATGCTTTGGCCTACACATTTCCACTGTTGCTCTGACTGTATGTTTAAGATTGCTGTTCTGGGCGTGTCGTGGTGGCGTAGGAGATAGCGCGACCCATGTTTGGAGGCCCTGAGTCCTCGACGCGGCCGTCGCGGGTTCGACTCCCGGACCCGACGATATTTGCCGCATGTCTTCTCCCTTCTCCTTCCCCCTTTCCTGTCAGCCTACTTTTATATAAGGGACACGAGAGCCCACAAAAAGACCCCCTGGAGGGGTAAAAAAAAAAAAGATTGCTGTTCTGTTTTTTCTCACAATATTGACCTTCTTTTGTCTCCATCCATCGTCCCTTTGAATCTTATCAGCTTCCTGCACTGTGCTAAAGGGAAGCATCCCCACAGCATGATGCTACCACCACATTTCACAGTCAGAATGGCAAGTTCAATGTGAACTTTGGCCATAAAGCTCAGTTTTGGACTCATCTGAGCAGAGAATCTCCTTCCATATGCACATTTTCTTTCAACAATGGCTGTTATCTCATGAAAAAAACAAATTTGTGAAAAATACGAGTGGCAGTTGAGAGATTCTTTCATCTGAGCTGTGGATCTCTGCAGCTCCTCCAGAGTTACCATGGGTCCAATGACTGATTCCTTTGCCATGTGTGTCTGTTTTTGTGGGTTTTCTGTTGTACCATACCATGTGTTTCATTGTTCTGATGATGGATTGAACAATCCTGCATAGGATGTTTACTGATTAGCTCTAACATGAGTTTGTCACAGAGTAGATGTATTTATACTGAAGTTATGCTACATTTAGGTGGACTCTAATCACTCATCAAATTTGTCCTGAAGGCAATTGGTTGTGCTACATTATATTAAGTTATCACAATTAAACAGGGAACAATACAAATTCATGTCACATTTTTAAGATTTTCATTTGGAAATCATAAACCTTGTATAATTTTCCTTGTAATTTACAAGTAGGCACTACTTTGTTTCAGTCTACTGATAAAAGGTATTGAAGTTTATGCTTTTAACACTTCAAAATCTGGAAAAGTTTCTTTGGAAAAGCCTTGTAAAGGCTTTAGCAAAGAGCAGGATTAAATGAGGAATCAATCAGGAAAACACAAATATCCAGGACAGAAGAGAATAACTATTGTTGAGGTTGGACAAGGATTGTTAATTTGTCAGTGCACTAATGAAATGTGAGCAAACCTTGATGGTCAGGATGCCAGCTATAATACATGAGAAACGGTACGATCATCGCGAGGAAATAACCGAACAGGAAAATTTGAATTCCGCAAAAGCCGAAGGTATCTAACACCGGATTTAGAAACAACTAACATAAGCCGCAGCTTAGTGCCAGAACCCTGTGCAGCCAAACCACTGTTTAATAAATCAGCAGGAGCTCGTGGAATAAAATTCATTGTGGAAAAAGAACATCCTGAGGCATATCTTGGACCTAGTCTCAGTAACACAAGAACTGAGAATTAGTATTGAGTTTGGAAACAAACATCTTTTTTTTTCTGGAGTATTTAACATGCCCAATAATGTCTTTATAGAGCTCGACATGCAAAAATCAGTCTTGGGTGTTATTATCTGATGTCTTAAAGAGAAAAGAAAATACAGCCAGTTCTTGAGAAAATTACTTCATGTGTCACTGATGTGGGATGGGAGGGGAGGAGGCAGAGCATCAGTTCTTACCAAATTTTTTTGATAAGCCTTGTGACAACTCTGTTAGATAAGTGGTGGAAGGAAACAGAAAAAGCTTTCCATGTGGTATTTTCTTTTTCTGGCTCATTCCTTTGCCCGGCTGCCAGAGACGTATCTTTAATGGATGTACACAGAGGACAAGGAGTGAGGGAGGAATGAAGGGTGAAGCACTCAACATGCATGAGGGAAAATAGTCCTCCCAAATGGTTTTGATGGTTGGGGACCACAAGGCATATTAATCTGGGCCAGCAGCCAAGCTAAACAACCCAATGGGGCAAAGGGAAAGCTGTAATTAGGAAAGGGGACTTTTAAGTGAAGTATCTGGGGTTGGGATAAAACAAGGCGAGACAAATGCCATTTCAGTGTACAAATAAAAATCTGAGAAGCCAAGAGGCAACCTGGGAGTTGTAGAAGCATTTCCTCTGAACAGGGGTTGCACATTGATGTGAAGCCACCTGTTTAATGATGCCGAACATAGACATACAGCACACCCCTCATGAGAAAACATTCTCTAGTCTACACTCTGCACACCCTGTCACCTTTCTCTTCTGCCTGTACAGTAGACACACACTGAATGAATTCCTGAGTATGTTCTGCCGAGTCACACGGCTTGTGGAGCACGACAGTCCACAAACCAGATGGAGATGATACGTGACAAGGAGCAGGTTACGCGTTTAAGAGTGTGGGCGCATGCAGGCGTGTGTATGTGTGTGTGGTTAGAAGAGTCTATGTGGCTCTTTATTAACACAGGAAACTTGCTTATAGGTGTAACTTAAAATAGTAAGATTTGAAGGTTGCAAATGAGTGATTTTCTTGAAATAGAAAAAAAAGAAAAGAACATTGAAATAATAAAAAAATATTTTATATACATGTTTTAATTTCCTTAATGCCCTTTCAGTCCAGCTTGTGGTTTCAGTTGGATTAAAGGAGCTGCCAGTAAAATGACTATAACATTAGCTTTCACTGTGCAAGCTAACGTGTACAATCCCTTGCAGAAAAAGTCCTACCTATTGAACTTTTACACATTATATCCTGCTACAACCATAAATGTCGAACAGTTTTATTAAGATTTTATGTGAAAGAACAACACAAAGCTGTGCATAACTGCAAAGTGGAAGGAAAAATAATGCCTTTAATAATGCCTTATTTATTTAATGTTCATAAAAATCCAGCATTTCTGTAAAGGCCTCAGAGGTTTATAAGGGAACATTAAAGAACAATTTAGCTTGATGAGGACAAAGGAACACAGCAGAAAAGTCAGGGATAAAGCTGTGAAGAGCTATGTTATAATATCCAAGCTTTGAACATCACATGTGGTGCTATTCAATGCATTATCCAAACATACAAACACAATGCCAAAGGTGCAAAAGTGCACATGGTAGAATCAGTTGTGAGATTCTACAAATCTGAAATTCATATAAAAATAACAACAGGCAAGGTGTTTAATCAATCAATCAATCAATCTGTGGTAAGACTACATCCAGTGTTTGAGCTTGAGATATTTTGCAAAACAGAATAGCCAAAAGCTTCAAATTGTAGAAGTTCAAAACTGCAAGAAGCATATCCCTGTAATTGCGGTGAAAGAGGATTTTACAAATTATTGACTTTACCACTGAGGAGAAATCAATATGCACACTTTTGAGATCATTATTCATAAAACATTTTAAAAACCATGTATTATTTTCATTTCACCTTGCAATAATGCCTTACTTTATGATGACCTATCACATGGAGTCCTAATAAATTAATTTAGGGTCTGTAATTGTAATGTGAAAAAACATTGGAAGGGTATGAATACACTGCATATGTTGGTGAGTTTGCTCACTGTGGCTGGAGAACAGAAAGGAGGGCATGTGAGATGCGTGCTGCATCGATTGTTCTCCCAGAACTCTGAAAGTGATTTTCTCACTATATCTCACAGGAAATGATTCATTAGGCTGCAGCCCAGTTGGGATCCGTCTGACAGGGAATAAGAAACAGCTCCTCACCCCAGGCGGCTACATTTGGAGTGCGCGTTGAGACACAAAGGGGGAAGATAGAAAGCAGCCCACAAAGCCACCGACATAGGAGGAAGGAGTGGATTTAATATGGCAGTGAAGGACACAAGCAGAAGGTTAGAGGATGGAGATGGAGGAGGGTGAGGATGTAATAAAGGAGGGAGGGGAAAAAGCTGGAGAGGGGTACAAAGAGGGAGTCTCTGTGGCTTTGAGTAAACGGAACAACATCTCCCAGACAAACTCAGCTTTCCTGGAAGGAACACAAATGGGCGGCCCCATAGGAAACCAGAAAAACGCAATGTTCTAATCCTTCTGAGGTCTTCTACATGCTGCTACTCTCACTGCTCTGTCTCACCCACTGTCACACTAGGGAGACGAAAACCAAAAATGAATCATTAAGTGGTCCAAATGAAAGAAGGTCACACAAGAATTACAGCGTGAAAAGGGCTATGTTACATATTTTCCAGCCATGTAGTGCCACTTTATAGCACAGTCAAGTAACTATGTACCTTCTATTCTTATACAAATGCTGTATTTGTATCAACTAGAAATTTGATTTCACAATTGGAAATTGGTCCCTGTCTCTTATAGAGGATCTTGCTCTTTCTGACACTTTGCCTTCAGCACATCCTTACAGTGCCTTTCCATGATGCTGTTTACAACCATTCTTTTGGAGTTTTGGACTGAAAAGTAGTTTATTTGATGAGATCAGCAGACTTGCAGTCCCACCAGGTGTTTACTAATTGCTGCTGTCGCTAGTCTGATGGAGCTGATTGGTGAAGGAGCGGGAAAGGGGAGCTCTGTGTGGCAGAAGTTCAGCAACTCAAAAGAAGAGCTTTGAGTAAAGAAGCGGCATTTTGTAGGCAGATTCAAATTGACGGCACAGCAAATTCAAGGGTTTCTCAAACATGCATGAAAGAATCAAATAGTATAAAACTGAAAAAAGTCAATTTTACATAAGCCTCCCATCCCTTCAAGAAGAACCTAAGGTATAACTTTTCCCATTAATGTAAAACCACAGGTCTGCACACAGTTATGCTTTTTTTATACACTTGCAACTTTATACACTCGTCTCATGTTTTAATGACCATCCAGCTACCAATAGCAAATGAATATACTTTAAAAAAAGACAAATGTCAGTTGGATAGACATAAACTTTGAATTCTGGCATTTAAAGCTCATTGGTATTGTTACTAAGCTCTTATAGCAGTAATCTCAAGAATTTTGGTGTACAATAAACATCCATGAGATGCTAAGCAGTTGTGCTTCATGACCCAGTTACTGTCAAAGATTGAAGTATGAGTAAGTATGATTATACATACTTTTCATTATTGTTATAAACCAAACTTAAATCAGTAGATCCCTTCTACTGTGTCACATCTAGACGGCCATTAGTCTAGCAGTGAACTTGCCTGAACTTTGATCCTGCATCCAAAATTCCTCTCTTTACTAATCCACTACACCCTTTCCGTTAAACACAAAACACTTCATCTAAGCGGGCTGCAAATAGAGCGTTCAAATGCTTACATGTCAAGATGTCGGCATGCTGACCTGAGCGGTTACATTTTGTAATTGTGTCAACTCTTTCCACTGTAATACATTCATTTGTTAACTCAGAGTTTACACTTTTATATAAAATATGTTCATCCTTGCAGGACTCCACCTACATGAGTGATGGTAAAAAGATAAAGAGGATCTTCAAGAGGGAAGGCAGTAAAGTTAAAGTGACCAGAGCAGAGCAGGAGATAAACCAGACCTGAAACGGAGAACAGTGGGGTGAAGGAAGAAGAACAGAGAAGAAACAAAGCTAAAAGACACCTGGGCTGGATCCTAACATTTATTGCTGAACCTCCAAACCAGTTTGACAAAGTTAGAAACTGAGAAATATATCAAACATGCAACAATAAAGCGTTCACAGAATATAACTATGCATCTAGTGTGAATATATGCATGTGTTTATGCAGAGCTCCATGTGTGAGCTCACGCTTCAGTTGAAGCTTCACAATAAAGCAGCATATTATGAATAAGTGTCAGTAAACTGTTGGTCTGGGAACACAGCGACCACCGGCAACCACATTACATTTCAAAAATGAGACTCCTCTCCCTCATCTTCATCTATCATCTCATAAAAAACAAAACAGCATTTGTGTGTGAATACAAGGCAGTGCTCCAAGAATTTGCTCTAAGTTGCTCACAGCAGTCAGGCAATCTGTCAACGCAGTCTGAAAGCCAGAAAACGTGTAAACCATGCAAACTCTGGATGCATTTTCTTGAGCGATTTAAAACCAAGATGATAATTTTCATGTCTTCTGTCACAAAAAGTCAATAAAATCTTACATTACATTGATAATTTACTGCCCCCCTGCACTGAAGTGGTGTTCTTTGATGAATCTGGTCAGGGTTATCATTTCTCCAATTTCTCTTTCAGACATGTTTGTGTTTGTATGTTTATGTAACCCGGTACAGGAATATCCAACAAAGCAAAACAATTTAGTATAAAATTTCCTCTTTTATGTCAATAAACATGAGAGTTAGGGATATAAACTTAAAGTGGGGGTTTTGCAGCTGGTCAACAATTCCTATTCTGTGGTCAATAGCTACCAGAACAAAGTTCAGAAATACAGATTCATAAGTGTCAAGAAATTAACTAAACAAATTCAAATACAATAAATACAAAATAAAATTTCCTCAATGTAATTTTTGGTTTATGACTTAAAGCATAGTCACTTTACTTTTGAAAACCTTGTCATTCTGATTAAATGTAGTGGGGATAAATTTAAGAAGATTTTATTTTACAAAAATATTTGTTGCATTGCTTTCAATTAAACATATGAGCTGCTTCTTTTTGTTAAAATACTTATAGAAAAAGGACAGGCTGAAGAGCTTTACCAAAAATATCAAAATTAATATTCTGCCATATTGTTGTACAATGGCAATGGTTTTGCATGAACCACTGTAAATTTCAGTCCTTGAAGAACTTCTTCTGTTTGACTAAATTCAGGTTTCTACAGCAGCTTTCTACTGCTTTTAAGACACTGACTGCTAATTGCTACATCACAGAACCCCAATACAAAGCAAGCAAAGAGTTAAAACTTTAAATAGTGATGTGTGTCTCACACTCCATGGTCGTTTCTCAGTTTGGTGCTTAGAAGACTATTATTGAAGAATCTATTGGCTGCTAAAGGTGAATTAAACATAGATTTAATACTTCACTCTACAAAGTAGAAATATTTATAAGGTAATTTTGTAGACCCCATAAACTCCCAGCACAGGCATCCATTTTTTGTGTGTGTTTCTAGAATCAAACACTTAAACAGCCACTTCCCAGACCGTCATCACAACACACATCACATTATGCTCCACATCTGCTTAGACGATGTTTTGGTAAAACAAAGAAAGCCCCATGTGCAATGAAGACCAACCTAGGGAAGCTTTTGTGCCTCTTCTCTGCTTTTGTCATGCCTTTAACAAAGTCAAGCTGTCCCTTTGCTTCTGCCAAGCTTTGTGCTGCAGCCATTTTCCCAAAAAGAAGCCATCTCTTGGGCAAAGATGCTGTGCTGATATTCAGAGCAGATTACCTCTGCTGGACATGTTCATAAACAGCAACCACATGGTGCAACAAATAATGAGAGCCATGATGACAACCACAGGCCTGATGAGAATCTTAATTTGACTCAGTCCTATGGCAGTGGACATTCATGTCATTCCTCCCTCTCCTTCCCATGATCCACCTCTCTAAAGTCCTCTCAGTCCTTATATCTTTCTTTACAGACATGCAGTAATATTGTATTGGAGTGAAGGATGTGAAATTTTAAATCTGCTACTGTCTCAAAAATGAGTAAATTACTTGTTTCTATGGTGACACTGTCTTGTTTATTGTTTTCAGTAATGACCTGATAGCAAAATTATTTTCGACCCCCAAATGTCATCCTTCTGACCCGACTAAGGAGGTTGCCACAGATTCATAACAACTAGGAGTATAAAACAGGACTGTGGAAATAATATGATGATTCATCACTATTCTCAAAACATATTTGAGGTTCATATTTGGGAGAGTTTGTTTTACTAATTTCTCTAACTTAAGGAAATAGCAAAACAAACTTGTGTCTGAAGTTATCAGACACGAACATGTATTTCAGAGAAGTCAAATCAAAAGTAAAATCCAACTACTGCATTTGTTGTCAGGGGGAAAAGAGATTGTCAGCATGACTAAGTTTTGCTATTCCAGGAATTTGTGCTGTACAAATTCTGCATCTGTACAAAAAGTTCACAATGAATCATTCTGGGAAAAGAGGAAATGGTCCATTAAGGCACCTGATTTTCAAATTATACAGTTCAGAGCCACTGAGTTATTAAAATCCTAAAAGATTTCCATCTCTGACAACTGTTACAGGAATTTTGGGGCTCAGCAAATTTAGTTCCAGGTTGATATGACTCACATTGAACAAAGAGAATGGTTATTCTCTTTATTTAAAGCCGCCTTAGTCCGTTACTGAAAATGTGCTGTCATTACATGCCAATTATTGTGACAAATCTACAGAATGCAGCCGAAAGCAAGCAGGGAATGCAGAGAAGCAGCCCATGTTTTAAAGCTGTCACATTAAAGCTTTACTGAAAACTCTCCTCTGCCTCTGTTTATCTCACATTTTGCTGATTTCCTGTTACTAATAGACCAGCCACGCCGGATTGTGGTATCCGATGGGGATGTTCTCTGTGCACAAACTTAAGATCCCAACTGACGTGACGAGAGAAAAGACGCAGTGGGTAAGTGAATGTCATTCCAAATATGTAATGACATTATTCTTAATCACTGTCTCCCCAAACAAATCTCCTTTCCAACTTGTGGAACCGCTGAAACCACATCCTGGTGTTTTTCAACAAAATGCTAACCTGGTGACAGCTCTCGAAATGTTTCGTGGCATTATATACCACTGTGATATGTTGAGCAATTGCTAAGCCCGGCGGTATCGTCTGTCTGTCAGTAAGCACAGCACGATAGAGTGCAGGAGGCAAGACGAAGTAACCAAGAAAGAAAAGCGGAGGGAGGGAGGCATCTCTACTTTGAGACACTTTATGTAATCTAGACAATGGAAAACAGGAAAAAAGGTCATGGGTATGTCTCCTCGCAAAAGACGAGTGCAAAACTCTTCAGATGGGAGTCACACTGCACACCCAGATGCAGACATACTGTAGGTATGAATTCACAAGCATAAAAAGTCAGCAGAAGGATTGTGAGCAACGACAGAGATCCATCAGCGTTGAACCCATGTAAACCTATATGCTGTGTAACCCTAACACCAGATCTATCACAGAGCTGCCTGCTGTCTGTGCTCTCTCACTGTCTAAAACCCACCAACTGAATACTGCAAGACCTTTCCAAAACACCTACAGTAAATCACTGACTACACAAACAGGCCTGCTGTATAATTTATGCCTATTCAGCTCCTACTTTTGTGATTTAAAGCGATTGCTTCAGCAGAGCAGCCTCCAGGTGCATCTCTTCTCCCACGCATTTTCACAGCAAGTAAATCCATCGCATACACACTGATCACAGGAAGCGTGATGTTGGGTGTCAGGATATCTGACACACCGGGAATTAGACTTTAGGAGACATAACGTTTTGATAATTTTTATGTGGCAAATGGCATGTGGAGGGCAGTTTTTCTCTTTTCCCTCCTGAAACTTTCACTTCAGCAGAATTTTCTGTTTCTGTATGTTCAGTTGGAGCTGCAGTCAAAACTCTTCTTATGGTTCAGCAATTAATATGATAGAAATCTACTGATTTTGGAAAACATAATTGTGCTGGAGGAAGGGACATTACAGTTGAACAAAATAGGTTTTGTCTAATCTTGAATTGAAAAAGTATTCATTCGCCATCAACTTTCTCACATTTAGTCCAGCCACAAACTTCAATTCATTGTAATGTCAATGTTTATGCAGTAATGGATTGGTTATATATATTTTTTTCATAAATAACAACCTAATATGTTTGTTGTACACTTGAATTCAAACACACAAAATACGCCTTTCGTAGAATCACCTTCTAGGGCCACTTTAACTGTAAGTTTGTTCCCATGTCTCTACCAAATTTATATATCTAGATTTATATATCTAGATCAAATGTATATATCTAGATTTGAAATTTCCAACCATCTTTTTGTTGTTCTTGAAAGCTCTCTGGAGCTCTATCCAAGCTCAATGAGATTGGATAGAGAGCATCAGTGATCATTTACCTTCAAGTCAGATTCTGCATTCAGACTGGGTCAATTCAATCGACTGAACATGCTTTGATCTAGACCATCAATACTCTGACAGGATGTTTAGGGTTGTTCTGCTTGAAGCCCAACCTCTTTTTTTGCAGGGTTTCCCTTTATTAAGCTCCAAATGTTCCGCAGCCTCCTCCAGAATTTCATTGTGCCTCTTTCTTGGCTGCTTCTCTAATTTTTTTTTTTTTTTGTGGGGGGGGGGTTCAGGTAGATGGCTATGTCTTGAAGTTGTGCCGTGCTAAATTTTCAAAAGATGGATTGAACAGTGCTCTCTGGGATGTTTAGTGCCTGGGATATTGATTTATAACCTAATGACGCTTTAAACCGCTCCATAATTTTCCAGTTACTGTGTCTGCTGTGTTCCTTGGCCTTGATGATGCAGTTTGCTCACTAATGTTCCCTAATAAACCTCTGAGGCCTTCACAGATAAATTGGGGGGAAAAGATTGCCCACATAACAATCAGATGACTTTTGAAGAAATCTGGTTGTGTTGAACACTATGACGATGTTTTCACAGCAGATGGGCCTTAATTTATTCCACAATTTTTATATCCTTATTTGCAAAATAAAAAATGTTTGAAGATCATTCATGATTTTTCTCCTACTTCACAATTCAACAAGTCAACAGAATGAAAAGAAATACAACTAAAGCAGCAATATGACCTCTTTTCTAAGCCTCAATTTTTATTTGATAACAAAAATTGCTCTTCTTGGTAAAGAAGAAATTGTATTTATGTATGTAAAAATTAAAAAATGCTATAAACCACAAGAACTAAGATGTTATTTAGCCTACAGAGATTGAGGGTCAATTGCAGCTGATTGCAAGATTATTGCAGGGAACCAAAGTAAAATAGAATTATAATAAATTATATTAAACAAAATCATAAAAACAGTTAGGCACAGCAACGGAGAGCTGATAATCTAGCCTTATTTTGTAGATGTATGACCCTTCCTCCATGTTTAGTAAGGTTCTAGAGTTAAATTTGAAGCCATCTGTTCCTTAACTGAAGCGTCGCCAAAACTGGGTCATCCAGCAGGACAATGACCGCAAAAATAAATCACGACTGAATGCTTAAAAAACAAAAGATTGATAAATTTTAGTCCAAATTACTTAAAATTTAAAATTTGTTTCTTATTATGTTCTCTTCAGACTTGATGAAAGTGTTACTACGACCACACTCCAGCTGAGAAGTCGAGATCCAGTCAAAAGGTCAAAGTGTTTTGTGTGAACCCACCAGGGAAGTTTCACCACAGGTTACAGAGGAGCTGACCTCAGACTCTAATCACCAGCAGCAGATGAACAAGTGCAGGAAGACACAGCAGGAGTCCAGGAAACAGGAAGAGACTGCTTACAGAGAGCAGTCTGTTTTGAACGGCGTGGGAGGTTCTCTGAAGAAGTGGACATCTGTTTGAAAAGAACTGATAAAAACATGAGACTGCTTCCAGAGAGTTGCTTTTTCTCTGTAAATAATCCAGAGTAGCTAATTCATCTGACAGAAGGGCAAGTCACAAAAGATCATTGCTAAAAAAGTATATTCATAAAAAGCTTAATGGAAGAAAAAAGTGTGGTAGGAAAAATGGGCAACAGAGATAACCACAGCCTTCAGAATTTGGCTCGTCTATAAACTATAATCACAAAAGCATACAAGAAAATAAAGACTTGAAATATCAATGTCCATGTGAACAAATTATCAGCATAAACACCCAAAAGCCTGGATTTTAATCTAAACGTTACTCTATCATGGCTTTGTTATTATTTCCAAGATAAAAGCAGTTGCCCCTGACAAATTTCTTCAATAAATACATCTAAAAATGAGCCACTCTTCTGAATATCTCATTGAAAGAAGTTGATCTACGTATTTGATCTTTTTTCTTCTTTTTTTAAAAGTCTGACTAGTAGCTTTATTTTTTTTTTTCTAGATATGGCAATTGAGGCATAAATAAAAATTTATCTACCTCTTTTGGCATTCCCAAGACATTACTTTTGCATTCGGCAAACGTATGTTTTCAGACATTCCACCAGCTGTTGCTTTGATCAACATAATCCATTACTCTCTGAGTCCCCAGAATTCAAATTATTAATGCTCTAGCAGGAAAATAATCAAACAAAATGCAAACAAAGCATGGGCAAATATATTCACAAACATGCTGCAATTTCAGATTAAATGTTTGGAAATACAAAAAATAACGTGTACAATATTCCATAAAACTTGTGTGTTATGCGTCTTGGTGAAAAGTTGGGAAGTTTGTTCCTGATTCCCGGTCGATATTTGTAAAGAAAATATTTGCAGAGAAGAGGTAAAAATACACAACTTTAATTAAACCGAATGAAAACTGGTCTTAAGAAAACATTTGTTCTATGTGCACACGCTGGCCAGCATTTCTCATTCTCGTGTCAATAAACTAGCGGTGGTGTTGAGTAACATGCCGTGTCTGCAGAGCTGGCTGAGGGTGAGCCATGATTGGCCAGTCACGGTGGGTGTTTCCGCATTCCGTACGGAGCTGACAGCAGGAGCGCAAGTTGTGCAGAGGCAGTCGCGTCTTTGAAGGCATCTCTCGAGTCATTCCCAGGGGATAACAAGACCAAAGCCAAGGGGCAGGGATGCCTTACATTTTCATCAGCACGCAGATCCGACTGGTGTGTATATATCCCACATAAATAACTGGTGCCTTGCTTTTACAGAAGCATTGCTTGGATTGGAGATTGCAGGATTTATTTATTTAGCCTCTGCGGCACCCAGTGTTTTACTTATCAATCATAGTTGTCACTTGAACCTAATATTTATCTGGAGGCCTCTTATTTTCTGCATGCAGAGGAAAACAGACAAGCCTCCCTAGGGTATGGAGCTCCAACAGTGGCACAATTCAAACCATAGTCAAATTGTTAAGTTAAATTTGAAAACAAATAACTGTTAATTCATTAAATACACTGCTGGTGAATTATTAGTTTTATTTTTGAAATTGACATGTAGCTATTTCTGTATTTAAATAGTTATATAGTTACTTTCTGGATGAATGGATCAGCACACATACATTTTCCCATCACAGTCATAGAGCAAGTCTCCTGTGAATATAATTGGTCAAGCTCTGCAGGATAACCAATGAAATGTTATGGATTTTTTTTATTGGGCGAGACAAAAGTTTTAATTTTTCACAGTGCACCACAGGGTACAAATGGCAAAATAATTGCTCTTTTATACAGTTTTACTGACTTAAAATTTGAATGAGTATTAATATTCATAAGACCAGTAAAAATTATTTCTAATGTCTTGCTCTTGACAAAATCAAACAAATTATCTGCAGGGTTTAGGTAAGGCCGGCTTACTGACCAATCAGCACAGTAATATCACCATTATCAAATCAGGTGTTTGTACTTTTGCCTGTGTGCTCTGCTGCCGAGTCAGCTGGAAAATGAATGCAACAACTCCATTAAGATTGTCAACAGAGGGAAGTCCTCTGAAAAGTCTCCCCAAATCGTCACCGACTGTGGAAATCTCATACTAGAAATCAAAAAACTCCTGTGTGGCTCTCCACTCTTCCACCAGACTCTGGAACCTTAATCTACAAATAATATGTAAAGTGAACTCTAATTTGAGGAGAGGTCTTTGGACCACTGAGCAGTAGGTTCTTTAGTCAAGCTCAAAGTCTTTTTATCTGTCTCCCTTGAGGAACAAAATGCCTTGGACAGAGGGATACACCGTGCAGACATATTGTACACTTCCACAACATCCATGCATAGATTAATAAAGACATTAAAAGCCTAGCCCATGAAGAACTCTTTCCACACTGTCTCTGACTCATGTGTAGCTTAAGTAAAATAATGGAACACTTTTAGTTTGAGGTTTTGCTTTAGGTACTGACTCCAACTTCAGTCAATGCCTCATGTGCGTCTCCCCCAAACTCCTGAATTGGTTTTGCTTCACCGTCCTCTCATGGCCATCAGTTGTATTTGTGCACCTTTTTCTGCCACACGTTTTCCTTTTGTTAGAGTTTTTCTTAACAAGTTTGAAAAAGGCACTCTGTAGGAGGAGTTGGTAGTCTGTAAACAGGAGTTTAACAGTGACTCTCTTTGTAGAAGGTCTCAGTGACTGTCTGCAGGACAAAATCAAGGTTGCCCACTGAGGTGTGGGCCATAACGTGACCAGATCATACCATTTCTGTATTAAATCTAGTTTTTTCTAAATGGTTATCAGAGAAATTGAAATTTTGGTCTGTGACAGACTGACAATCTGTTAAAGTCCTCATCAGTCCATGCCCACATGAAAAGGTAAGCTGGTGTAGTGAGTGGATGAATTTTTTCTTTTCATTAGCTGTAAGTTACAGAAATTATTTAGATGATGTGATTTATGACATTACATTTAGCTATTCATCAAATAAGTGTATTCAGTTCCAATTTAATTTTATTTGTAGTACATGTAAAAGCAAATTGATTTTATTTACTGTCCTTTTGCACATTTGGCACCTTACACAGCTTGAAAAAGAAGCCTTTTTTAATGTATTTCTTGCCATTGTCTTAAATACTGTTACACATATTGCATCTGTCTCTGTTTTTTTTGTTATGCATGTTCATTTCCCAGCCTGCTCAGCTCCAGCAACCTAATTCTCTAGCCTCTGAGTATTAGATCATCTATTTTTAGCCTGCCCTGATATTATTACTGTTTATTATCCTGTACCTGCCAGAGGTCTGCATCGGAGCTATGGTTGCATAAATAATAGCCAGAGACATTCATTTAGAAAATCAAACTGTTGATGGATATCAAATCATTGTTTTTCAGGAGTCTGGTCCAACGAATGTAGGAGACGAATTTTCTGATCCATCTATCATGAGTTACCTGGGGGCGAGAAAAACAACCATGCTGGGAAACAATTTGTGAGTGGCTGCAAATGGAAACACTTGTGATGTTTTGTGACACGCTGCAGATAAATTTGGGGTTAAAACTATCCTGTGAAACTTCGTATATCTCCGCCATCATCTGACAAAATGAAAAGAGTAATCTCTAAAGGCAATGTTCTAATGCTGACCTCCACAGACATGCAGAGCTGAGCTGGATTGGTGAAAATCTGCTCTCACAGGGCCATATTTCTCAATTTTGACAGTTAAAAGTGGGTGTTTCTTTCTTTTTGGCTGCTAAAGTGCACATATTGACAGCAGAGCTGAGATCAAGTCAATTGGCTGGAACAAAAAAAGTGTGGTTGAGGAAAGCTTCTGCTCTGAGAGTAAACCATTCAAGGTGATGGGTTACAGAACAGGGAAGTGTTGTCATTGGCAATCTGATTCAGATCCTTCTGGGAAATGAACCAAGGTGTGGAAGGAAGTGAATGAGCACCAGAACACTTAGCAGCCATGCACTTTCCAAGCAGAGTTTACTGAAAGAGAGAAATCCCACATCTGTGGAAGGCAGAATTACTTTGTTTATGCTTATTTTAGTTCTGAATACCATGTGGACGACCCACCTCGCCTGGTGCTGGACAAGCTGGAGAAGATTGGCTTCCGCTTGCTGTCGATGACGGGAGTGGGACAGACGCTGGTGTGGTGTCTCCACAAAGAGTCGGAGTGATTTATCACCTTATAACCTTTTCTACTTTATGTTATGATGTGTTTACTACCACAGATGAGAGAAAGCAACTTTAGAGCTGAGGAAATCTTTTCTATAAGGTTTCCGATTGAACAGGTTGCCGGGTTGACGGTATGGTGGAACCACATTCCAGAGATTTTATTGGACCATTTGTTAGTAATGTTGTTTACTGCAGGTGTGTTGAAGTTATTTGTCCATACGAGGTCAGAGAACCTTTCTGTCATGCAGGGAAAAAACTGTGCTGAAAGATGTTTGTACATTAAATTAGCATTTTGTTTATGAATAAATAATGTGGAAATCTGAAATGTTTTTAACAATAAATAATAAATACATGCATTTTAACAATAAGCAATTCATTGTTATCTAACAATAAAAACATTCGTTGCTTCACCTTGCGCAGCAAAAGCATTTACTTTGTAACATCTTGTTACATCACAATCCCAAATTTCAGTGTCATTCATTAGGATTTCATGTTATGCCCTCATACAAAGAAAAATGTCAACATAAAAACTATGGTTTGCTTATGTATTCAACCCCCTTTATCCTGATGCTTCTAAATAAGGTCAGTAAGAAGTAGGATGGAGTCCACCCATGTAATTTAATCTCATAAATGCATAAATGTAGAGAGTAAAGCACACCTATTTTTCTTAAGTAACAGATTATAAGGAAGAACATTAATAAAGATTTCTGGTAACTCTGGAGGAGCTGTAGATGTTACATAGCCCAGCTGAGATAATTTGTCAATATAACTTTTTAGAATGAGTTTACAGTTGACTACAAGTTACTTAGGAGAAAACAAACTTGTAGAAGAGATGTGACCATAACTGAACTTTCTATCTTGCATACAAAGTGTAATCTGTGAAAGAAAATAAGCACTGTACATCACCCAGATCAACATCTGGTGGTGGTAGCGTCATGCTGCAAGCAAACAGCTAATCAGACCCAAAAGCTGTGTGTAGTGATGAACTTTGATGTGAATCTGCAGACATAAAGACAGTTACAAAGTCAGTATTTTATTATCTTCAGAGCATTTCCAGGTCTTAAAGACTAATGTCTCAACAAGACCTTGAAAAACTCATCCATGCCTTTATCTTCACGTCTGCCTAAAAAGTCAACCATACAGCTGCGGTTGATTCAGAACGCTGCTGAATATGTTCTCACTGAAGCCAGGAAGACAGAGTCCTTATTCTGACCTCCTGCAGCTCAGAGAATAGACTTTTAGATGCTTTTGCTGATTTATAAATCACTAAATAGCTCAGCACAAAAATACATTAAAAAGCTGCTGTTGTTGAATCAACTTTCCACATCACTCGGTTCTTCTGGTTTAAGTCTGTTCTGCACCATCAGAATCATATCCAAACATGGAGAAGCAAGATTTCGTTTTTATGCTATTCTAATCTGGAACAAACCTCCAGAAAACTGCATTGACGACTTGATTTGAAAAAGCTTTTCTTCAGCCGGGACAGAAACGCTGGCACAGGTTCACCTTCAAGCAGGACGACAACAACGTCCAGATCAAAGCAGATTGATTAGAATGACCCAATAAAAATCCAGACATAAACCCACTTGTGGCAAAATATGAAAATTATTCTCTTATTCTTCTGCTGTATTTGAGCTTGAACTGTTTTGTAAAGAATAGTAAAAAGTGAAATGATAATTGTCAACAGTTTCAGATTTATTTTTTTAATTTGGAAAACCATGTGTATGATTTCATTTTCACAAAAATTATAAACCACCTTATCACATGGCCCTGTCACTCAGATTCATAATAAAATAGATCACAGCTTGTCATTTTAATATGACAAAACTTAAACTTTAAAGGATATGGACGCTTTTGTTAGGATCAGCGAGATCAGCATCTTGTAAGCCACCCGTCATGCACAGAACTTGATAAACATACATCACACCCTGAAAATATCCTTTATAATTTAGGATAAGACACTTGCATGTCAGGCATGAAAAAGCCTGCCTACGGCAGCCAAAAAACACTGGGTGGTTTCATTTGAGCCCCGGGTCTGCCAGCGTGTGTTTGGGGCCAGCCCAGATCATTAACCTGAAGCCCAGATTCGTTGCCAGACAAACTCTAACAAGATCTGCTGCCTAATACATGATATAGCTACCTTTTCCAAGTTGAAGATGAAGCAGAGAACTATCATCCTCAGCTAGGATGGTTATGATGCTATGAAGACATTAAATCTTTCCTGAGAAGGATGCTGTAACAAGGTCATCCTCCCCTGCTGGTTTGCATGTAGCAGCAAAAACCACTGTTGGCTTTGGGCAGTTTTGGTGGTGAATGTGTTTCCTGTGATTGTATTTCTTCTGTTGTCATTCAGACAGAGGTGGTGTGTTTCTGATTTTTTTTTTTTATCACATTGCTGGGGTAGAGGAGAAGGATACACATAAACAAAACCATGTTGTGAGGGGATTTTGCAGGAGGAGAGGAGCAGATGTCTCCCACCCCTAACAGCTGGACGTTGTGTAACAGAGCTATGGAGAAGCAGCGCAGGAGTGGCAGGGGGATGCATGACTGGATTGGTTGTTGCAAAGCTTCCATGTGGCTCCTAAATAACACAATGACAGGACAAAGAGGAGTAGACACACCATTATGCCAGAGAGACAAGGAAAACAGACTGTACTGGCAAGTATGTATGTTCCCAAGCAAGAAGATTCTATTACAAAACTCATGGTGACCACAACAAGGACTGACCGAATGTGTGTCAAAGAATGGTAGCGTGTCACTTAGCAGAGCATAAATAAGCAAAACCTCTGCAGGATTTTGTATGTTGCATAAGATTATTGTGAAATATGTAGGAACAACAAATCAAAATTTGTCAGGGTCAATATCAAGGGGCAGAACACATATTTAAAAATGTGTTCTTTAATTTAGCATGCTCTGCGGCCCGTTTCATGATCCAGCAAAAGCGGAGTTGGAGTGAAAGTGTGCGAATGGCAACCCAGAAGTGCAAAAACACAAATGTTATTGCAGAAAGTTGGCTTTACATCCTGTAAAAACAGAAAATATGAAAACGTAGGGGCCTATGTCCTGAGTAGTACAGGGAGTACTGAGCCTGAGGTGAACATCAATCAACAATGCAAGACTCCCAACAAAAACAGTTTTTAAATAATCCTGAAACAACAATTGAATGGTTATAGAAAGGATGTGCAGTCCTCTTGTTAAGAGTGTGATGAATGCACAAGAAAAGTGTTTTTGTAAAAGTACTTGTCATAGGCATGAAAATGCCATCCCTAAAATATAGATTTTATTTTTATTTTTATACAGGCTTCTGCTATACCCCCAATGCAAAGCCTATCAAAAATACATGGACTTGACACCAATGGAAATCATAACTGTACCATTTTGGATGATAATGGTAACCAAATGTGCTGCCAGAATTATGATAGAAGCTTGTAGATGGGTGTAAAAAGCTCATGGTGTCTTTGCATCTTACTAGGGAAAATTTATCCAAATATTAGTGGAGGTGTCTGTATATATTTGGACCTATATGTACAGATTAGTTTAGAGAAAATCTATGACATATTCAAACTTAAAATTTATGAAGCTGAAGAATTAAACCCCAAAAACTATGACACATATCCATCCATGCATCATCTACAGTATATGCCTCACTGAGTGATAGGCTCTCACTTTTAAGGGCAATTTAAAAAGACCAATTCAACTACTATGCATATTTTGGACTGTGGGAGGAAGCTGGAGCACCCAAAGGGAGCCCACACATGCCCAAGGATAACTTGCAAACACTGCAGAAAGACTTCAGGCCAGGATTTGAACCTAGAACTTTAGTACAGTGTGATAATAAAAGAAGAAGATGCAGGGTGTCTGGGCACACAGACATACCAAAAGCGAAGCAAAAAAAGTAACATTTAACTCTTATGATTGAAATCACACAACTGTTTTGTAATGTTTTACAGAGATTAGCAGCAATTGCCTAATAACATGAGATTAATATGACACAAAATTGGAAAACTCAAACTTAACAATGCATCAAGTCTTACCTGTAAAGATATTTTTAATTTTGTATTTCACAATTTGTTTTCGTTCCTGGAAGATTGTCTCATATGTCTATTGGTCACCAGGAGTAGTTGTTTTGTAACCTGCAAAAATTTGTTTTGATAATGAAATAGCCTAAAATGAATCAGTAAAAGATACTGAACCATTTTCAGCATGAAAACAACATGTATACAACAAAGGATTAATAAAAACAGCAAACATAATGTCTAAAGTATCAAGCGCCAAAGTTACCGTACATTTTTAGTTAAGGGCTTTGTTGATCATAAGCCCTAATTCAGAGCATATTTTCAAGAAACATTCAAAAATAAATGTTTTGCAGATATCACATGCAAATATTAAAGCAATTAAAGTAGAGCAAGTACTGGGAGCTCAATAAACAGCAACATAAATAACTAAAAGCCAGGGCCTCCTCAGTGAGGCGCGGATATTTGGAAATAGAAAACCAAGAGGAACTATCATCCCAACCATCAGATGTAAAATGGAGAGCCTCCAGAGTGAGTTTGCTTTTCATCACAATGAACCCACAAAAATTCCATAAAAGCATACCTAGTGTTCCAATCACAGCCTGATTACTGGTTTAACATGGGGCAGAAATGATTTCCACACAGTCACATCACACGGTCTGTGGTTTGGACTGCCCCCGACTTACCCTAAAGTAGCTGATAAAGTATGCAAGCTACAGGGAAGAAAGATTTGTATATCAAAACTTGTTTGGTACAAGTAATGAGGTAATAACTTGTCACATTTGGCCACATAATGGTTGACTGATGAACATTACATCATGGAGCTATTTTCACAGCTGGTTTTGTTGCAAAGCCAGGCAAATCTGGCATTTTTAAAGCCCAACAAGAAAAGACTAAGCATGCACCATGATGTGCCATGGTGTTGCACAGAAAAATAACCAAAACCAAAAGATTTCTCTCTGTATGATATGGATGGGATTTGAACGAAAAGTCAACATTTTTGTGACATCTGACAATCTAAGATACCGAGTATGGTGATATTAGTAAATTTACATATTGTCAAATATTGTAGGTATCTGTTAAAGTTGTGAGGAAAAAAATCTGAATGCAATAGTGAATTTAAATACATTAAAATATTATTGGAAAATTAACTAAGTTCAGTAATTCAGTCCAGAAAGTGACACACAAAGTGATAGATTTTAATTACTTATTTCTGTTCATTCTTAGGGCTATGGCTTTTGCCACATAAGCATTTGCAGAAAAAAGAAATCATTATTGGCTAATCTCAGTTTTAATTAAGACAGAAAACTGAATTAATAGAAGTTTTATCATTTCAAACTAACAATTACAGAGTTCTCTCTGGCCTTTCTGATAAGCTTTGTGTCAGTAGCTGTGTAGTGTGGCACTACATACAGCAGGTCTAACTTCTCTACATTGCACCTAGTCATAAGTTATCTATATACAGGCGAAAACAAGACAAATGAGAATACTGCTTTATTTTATCAAAAGGGTTTATTTTCCACACTATGTTACAATAAAACAATAAAAGAAAAACACATGAAGCTTTATGAAACTAAAGCTACGACTTTGCAGCCTCCTCATCATCTTCTCTCTGCATCTGCTCGATGAGCCTCTGGCGTTCGGCAGCCTGCCTCATCCTCATCATCACTACCGTCTCATAGTCACGCTCATTTGAAAGGGAACTCTACAGAAAACACAGATGACGTATTAGCAAAGCAGAGTTTATTCTAGTTTAGTAGACAGAGTTAAAGAGACAGTTTTTGGTTTGGAATCTCAAAAATCCAAATGAAAAAATATTAAAGGACACAAAGAAAGAAGCATCGTTAGGGTTCAATGGCTGATTTTACAAATGGATGAACAATGGGTGAAGAGGAAAGAGACACTCATCGTAGTTACCAGCATCATGACACTGAGATCAAGTATGAGAAAGTTGCCTAGCAATGGCAATTCTGCAGCCTGAAGTCATCTTACCTAAACATCTGGGCTGGAAAGAGCTGCCCTAAATTTATTGAGTTGAATAAATTTCTTTAAGGGTCAAAATCTGCTTGAGAACAGAGAAATAATCTCATACTGGGATGAATAAAATAATGCATCCACAGGCATTAAATGGATATGAATGGACAGAAACACAAAAATCATAAAATCAATGCACTGGCAACAAATGCGAAACAGAAGTGTTTGCATCTTCACAAAGAAAAGAACAACTTTAATTCAGGAAGGAAACCATGTATTAAAGCATTTGTTTGATCCTGATGTGGCACAGATTAAAATCACATTTTGAAAGGAAAGAGTGGCTATTTCTCTGCAGCGTGAGACATCCTTTAGAAGGATTATATAAAAAATATTTTTTGTGCCAAGAAAATGTCTCCTTACCAAGAAAGTGAAATGCAGGACAGAGTAGGCGTGTGGGTGCATGCGTTCTTTAAAGGACATGAATGAGAACAACTTAAAGAGAAGATGTAGAGTTTTGTCAATCTGGTCGCTGAGCTGAGACATCTGGAAAGCATCACGGGGACTCCACTATCCATGTGCAGAGAAAGGCATAGGGTAAAATTGAGAAGGAGGAAGAGAGCGGAGGGTCCGTGAAGTTAAGCTGCCCTCCACCCCACCCCTGGGCTGAGGAAAGCTGCTATTATCATTCCAATAATGTGAACTCAAGCCCTTGTCTGGCACGCAACTATGAAATATCACGCGAACGCCATTAGAAAAATAAACAACTCCTGCATCTTCAAGCTAAATAAACCATAAACAAGTATAAAAGAGCCAACTTGTCAACATAATACATTCCTCCTCTATCATGCTCTCTACTGGAGACAGCACCAAACTGCGCCCTGAAAGACTGAAGGTCTATAATATTTTACCAACATACAGTCCATTAGCGTTAAAGGAATTCTGATCACTAACAGGTGCTATATGGGAAACGTGATGCATCCTTTTCTCAAGATGACCGATGTTTCCTTGCCTGGGGAGTTAACTTGCTATTTAGATGCTCAGCCAGTGCATCACCCTGTAACTAAACACTGATACAGCTTCAATGCTTGCGTGTGTGGGTGTCTGGTGCCGTAATGCCGGAACCCTGCGTGACTTGGAAACCATAAAACACCTCCCAAAACCAGGATTTCTAACTCAGAGATGTGTGTTATGACAAACACAACCACAGAGAGGACTGTGGACTTGACAGCAGAAATTTCTTAACAGTCTTAGAAAGTCATGCCTAAACGGGCAATACTAACGGAAGATTTTGTGGAAGGAAAAAGTGTGGTAGAAAACAAGTGTGCAAGGAAGAGACTGTGGCTGGAGTCAGTGTTTTCACACAGACATGTCAAGGTTATGGGCTGCATGAGCAACAGTCTATCGGGAAGTTTTAGACCACTAATTGTTCCCCTTTCCTGATAACCTTGGCACCTGTCTTCATCAGTATGATAAAGTGGCCCTTTTTATAAGTTTTATGTAATATTAAAATTTTTTGAGACACTATATTTTGTAGGTTTTCAACAGCAGTAAGCCATAAACATCAAAATGAACAAATGTAAACACTTGAAATACACTACTCTGTAAAAACAAACCTACACAATTTTCACTTATCTATAAAATCATCTTTTCATTCAAATTCAAATCTTGTGATATGTTCTTATACAAAGAAACAACATGAAGATTAGCTATATGACACCAGCACAGCTGATTTCCCCCAATAGCCCAACTCCTGCCTGACCCCAGAACAGTTATGACATCCCGAACAGCATCAGCTCCGTGAGTCAGCCAGTGTAACACACAGCAGGAAGTCGCTCACACAGCAGGTGGCCACCTTGTTCCTCCAGCACAACTTGTCAGATCCACTTCCCATTACACCACTGCTTTTGGTACGTGTGAAGTACAGGCGACTGCATGTGTATGTGATAAAAACAACAAGTTACACCATGAGTACGATGAGCGCTTCTTGTTAAAATACTTGTCATTCCATGCTGTGAACGCTGCAGCCCGACAGATTACAGAATAATGGATTACTCATTGATACCAGCAGTCATTGGAGAACTTTATGTAGACATTCACTGAGCCAAGAAGCAACTGGACAGATGTCCAAGACAAGAATGGGGGTTTTCCCCTCTCCAAAGCCTTTTCTGTGTTTCAGGCTAACATTTCAGTCTGTAATGCAGTGTGGTCAGGTTAATCACGGTACTAATTATCTGGAGTGTGTGTGTGGTGGCATAGTGTGTGTTTCTGTTTGTCACAACCTCTGGGTTATGTGATTTATGGGAGTCGAACTCTTGTACACTTAAATTTAGAAATCTTTTCAGTGTGTGTGTGTGTTGGAGCAACACAAGAAAGGCCGAAGTGGCATTCCTGCGCAGACGAAACGTAAGCGTCGCACTCAGCAGTGAATTAATCATCACTCATTATAAAACACAGAAGATGTACAACATTATCCAGTTTCTGTTGGGGAAAAACAACAGAAACACTTGCTCATAATTGTCTCTTGTCTTTATGTGCATCTTGCAAGCATTTGACTGTGACAGTCCAACATCTTTTTTTTTTTTTTTTTACTGTGCAAGCCGTGTAGCCAAAGAGAAGGACAAATAGAATTCAAATACTTCAACATAGCACTTATGAAAAATATTATTTGAAGAACAGAACGGCACAAATAGCAAAAAATTAAGGAGACTTCCTCCTGATCTTCTCACGGTACTTGTACCTAATTTTCAGACTAAATTATGATATCAGAGTAAGGGATAATGCATAAATTAAAGTTTGATTGTAGAATGACAAAATGTGAATTTTTCCTCCAGAGTAAAACAGGCTGGATTGTAGACCTTTGTTTATAGATTTCAGAAGGCATAAACAGATTATAAATTCAAAAGGTAAATCTTTCAGAGCTTCTAAGCTTTGTGTTTTTATGTATGAGCAACGGTGCTTGTGCTCAGCATGTGGTTGTCAGTGGTCAATGTTTTAATCTGAACAGACTTTTGCTATATGGAGTCAGAGATTTCCTTTGGAATCTGTAGAAGTAGAAGAAATAAACAGTGAAATGAAAAATGGCTACAAAGACCTTACCTCCTGGCATATCTCTATTTGATGGATGGGCTTTAAAAAAAAAAATCATAAAAAAATGAAAAGAAGGGCCTCTGCCTCGCTTGATTTCCAACAATGTATTTTTGCAAAATTACGTCTCACATGCTTGGGTTCCTGGAAAAGCTCTCTGATTGCAAGATATTCTTTAGTAAAACAAATGAGTTTGTGCAACTGTTTGGCTTCAAATCTTTAACCTGAAGGCTGTCAAAAAGGCTGAAATTACAAAAATTCAAAATGTTTCATTGGATTGAAGATTTCTGCTTTTTGTTAACTTCATTCCCTCTTTTAAGCATTCGAATGAGTTGAAGCCAAAATGCCATAATTTAAATGTGGTTTTGTATCCAATAATGACTGCTGAAACATGATATATTATTACACCTGCTTTCCTGATTCTTCTTAAGTAGGAAAAAAAGTTGCAGCATATATGCAATTGACATTTTTATTTAGTCCCAAAGGAATAAAGGTTTTCAGAAAAAACTGCTACGGGGTCGCAAAAATCATAAGTCTCATTTCTGTTGCCAATGTCTTGGAAGTTCAATCTAATTAATCAGAGTGTGTGTAAATAAAGCCAGGAAGTGAAATGGTTTTTTTGATCTAATTCTGATTAAAAGAAAACATATGATTCAATCTTTGGTCCTATCATAAAAAAAACATGACTTTAATGTTGTGGTTGTAGAAGGATTGTCTCAACTTGCCTTTTCATCTGAACCAGGATGACTAAGGTGTGTATCATTCAAGTGAGTTCAAAAGTAAAATACCTCAAGATTACAATCTAAACAGAAACTGGGTCAAGCAGCAATGCATTAAATCAGTATAAATAAAGTGCTTTGAATTACATGATTACTAAATGTACTGTAACTACTGCTACAAAATTTTTGGTAACTGTTTTCAGAAATTCTAGGGTGTTTTCCTGTATTCTCTATTTGTATTCTTTATTTTTGTCTCCCACTTTCATCTTTCTGTCCCACCTTTCTTGTCTTGGCTTGTCTGGATACCCTTCTTTCACCTGGAAAATATTGACAAAATTAACAATATCCTGCCCAAGAAACTAGTTCCCTCATGATTAGACTACTGTAATTCTTTATCATCAAAAACTCCCCCTCCTCCCAAAAAAATAAAAATATCATCCTAAATCCTGCAGTCAGAAAGATAGATGATATGTATTTTAATTTAAGCTGCTCGGTTTTGGCTATTTCTGAATTCAGAAAGAAAGTTACATAAAGCTCTGAAAAACCAAGCACCATCCTATTTTAAATAATTATTTTGTAGCACCTCTCTGCCTTGCTCTGCAGTTTCAAACAATCAAAGGGAGACCTTTGGCTCCTCTCCCATGGAGAAAGCTATCTTTATTTTGTCCTTTAGGAGTAGATTTAGGTGTAGAACGAAGCTTTCAGTTAGAGTTGCTAAATATTCATGAGCTAAGCCTAAAGTTTTATTGCTGGACAAAATACGGAACACTTCTTCCCTATTATTCTCTTCTTGCTCTAATTTATAAACTACAGTGCAAATGTATTCATGCTCAATATTATCCCAGCATTTTTCAACTTTGGTATGTAAAAATCAAAAACTTAAAAGTCTTAATAGGAGTTTTTGTCAAGAAAATTTCCACGCAATTCTTTTTAGTAGACACCTTTATGTAATTTTATCTTGGTGTAAATGCAGCCATTCCATGAAAACCTCAAAGGTTTGCCATAAGTGATCAACTGAATCTGACTGCATTTTATTAGACATCATTCTGATTAAATGTCTGCACTGCAAAAAACTGAATTTGATTGATTTTAATTAAATTTAGTCTAAATTCCAATTTATTTTGGGTACCATGTGTGTCTTATATAGTGCCATAAGTTGACGTTCGTTGTGAGATGATTCTATTTAAATAAGGAGAACTGAACTGAAGGTGAAGGTGTAGGTCAGTGCTGGACTGTATCCCTCATTAAATGTTTAAATTGATTGCACATTCACTGACACAAACAAAATAAGCAGAAAAAATGCTTTTACCATTTAGGATTTTTGCAATGATCAAAACACTGCGACACTGCAACATTTCTCTATAAACACCTTGAAAAGTCAGGTTTAAGCTGTTCCAAGAAGTGAAAAAGGACTAACCTTATCTTCAGTTTAACACTTAATCCCAATCTGAGCATTATATATTCTAGAAGAACCATCAGTGAAATACAGGCCGACTGATTTCAGTTAAGCTATGTGTGCCGTCTTTGACATGATTTAACAATGTCTTAGTTAAAAGAAATCAGACAAAGCAAGCAGTAAATCCTGTTTAACAGCAGCCCTTATAGGAGCCTTAGCACAGAGGGAGCTGAAGAACACACAATAAAGGGCTTGGGGAGGATCCACCAAAGCCTCAGTTCGGGCTTCTAGCACCAGTCAAAGCAATATCTGGAAACACTTTTTATTTTGCAGAAAGAAGAAAAAGCACGATTTCAGGCCCAGCATAGCTGCATCAAACCACACTGCCCACCATGGTCAGGCCATAGAAAAGAAGTTTATACTGAAATGAAGTTCAGGCTAAACCTAGCAGTCTGGAGGCTACATAGCATGAGAACACCATCACCGGAATAAGCCCAGCCTCTGTCAGCCTGCAGGTCTTCTGAACTCACTTCCAAATACTGCGGATAATACAGACTCTTCAACCTGAGTGTCTGCTAGCATAAAAGCAGCTTTGTGGCAGTAGGTGGAGGACGGAAGTTTTTCTCATAAGGGAGATGCTGTAAAATGTTCTTTCCGACTTGGCTAGAGGTTCTAGTTTCATTTGCGTGAGTAATTGTGTCTGGTCTAGAAGACTGTCTTGGCACTGGAGAATGGAGCAGGAGAAGAGGAGAGGAAAAGCCGGCACGCCTATTTATTGGATGAATTTAAAAGAAATGCTGAAAAAAGGGATTTCTCTTTCATAACATGCATATTTAAAGTCAAAAAACAAGACAAAGCTATGTACAAAGCTCTCCTCCTTTAAGACCTGAACACATTGGAAATATTTTGACAAAATTACAGTTGAAACCAGATGTTTACATACACTATATAAAAAGTCACCTATCCTTTTTATTCTCATTGTTTGCTATTGAATCCGGCTAAAATTTTCCTGTTTTAAGTCAGTTAGGATTACCAAAATGATTTATATCCATGAAATTCAAGAATAAAGAAAGATAATTTTTAATAATTTGAACGTGAATTACTTTCTACAGAGGTCTACAATGTAGAATTTACCTTCTACACTGTATGACTGGGGTCAAACGTTTTGAGGTTTTTTCCAAGCTTCTGACAATAGCTTGGTGGAATTTTGGCCCATATCTCCTGACATGGTTGTCGGATTTGTAATACGCCCTTTCAGCTGTTTTCACAGAGTTTCTATGCGACTAAGATCGGAAAGCTGTCATGGTCACTCCAAAACATAATTTTCTTTTTGTTCTTAAGTCACTTTGTTACTATGTTGGTGATTTACCTATGGTGATTGTCCAAAAAAAAAAAAAAAAAAACATTTGTGCAGAAAATTTAGTTTCCTGGCTCATGTTTTGAGATGTTTCAATATTTCCAGATTATATTCTTTCATATCGTCATTGATTTTGTGCTATGAATCAGTCCCTCATGAACCAAAGTACCCCAGAAGATGACCCTGCAACCCACATACTGCACAGTTTCATGCATCTCGCATAAAAACGTCATGTTTTATTCCAGCTGGGGGTTTTTTTTAACCACAAGTTGTACAGTTGATAAGCAAATGCGACTCTTGCCATTTACTACTAGTAATCAGTACAGCAGAGCAGAAAACATGCTGTTTTGACACGGTTTACAGTTCGTTACAGCCTACCCATACGAGGGCAAAGGCAACATGTTGGAGGCGTGAGAATTGGAAACAGCCGGTTATTTCTGTTGTGAAACCCAGGGTGTCTGTTCAGACATGTCTGTTGTTTGATTATACAGAAAAGCCAAAGGCCTCCATTCAGGCAGAAGAGCCTGTGGAGTGGGGTTGACTCTGGGGCTTTACACAAGCCAACAGCAGACGGGAAATCAGGAAATCAGCAGAGAAAAGGGACAATAGTGTGGAGATTAGAGATCTGTTAACCCCCTCCTCTATATGGTCAACCTGTTTGCTCACCAACTACAACTTCCTTTAATAAGCACGCAATCAGTGGAGGCCAAAACAATTTTTTTTCTCACCCCTCTCTTTCAAGCATATTCTCTGGAACTAAACCATCCAGTAAAGTTTCAATCTTTACTAATAGCATGGAACATGGAAAAAATGAGCAGCTCCAATTTACCACCTACTTCCCCCACAGGTGAAGGGTGCAGCAAATCAAACAGCAAAACTCAACTGTAACACCTATGCCTGCAGGGCAGACTTGTTCTGCAGTCACGATGGTGTGTTCTGATGACTTGCAGACATTCTGAAATAGGCTGACTTCACAAAAGCTGACATAAAAATAAAAAAAGCAATGCCTCCACCTGGATGCCCTTGTACTCTGACCTCCTCTGGTTTATCATTTACGCAAGGAGGCCTTTCACAAGCAACACACCTGGAGGTGATTTTGCAGCGCAATCCGGATTTTATGCTGACTGAAAAAAAGATTAATTGCCCACAAACTAACAGCGCTCGCTCCAGCTGAAAACGGTAAGAACTGTTTTTTTGCAGTTAAAGTAATTAATCCTAAATGAAATCTTCTTTAACCTTCTTCGGGACTAGGCTACACCTTCGTGTCAGTGTTTCAAAGCTGGGAAATAAGCATTGCTCTCTGATGAATGACAAGTCTTATCTTGTCGACGAATAGCTTGTCAGAGGTGCAGTTAGAAGCAGCATAGATTCCTGGCTGAGGCGGGTGTGCATGTGTGGGCTTATAATATCCCGGATTTTATTTTTAAACCACCAAGACTGGTAAGTTTATATAGTCATCCATTTTTATCTGTTTTATTGTTTTTAGTCATTCCAGACAAGGTGCTTGGAGAGAAAACCCATTTAATTATTTATTATTATCCTGGAGCTGAGAAAAGCATTTAGAAAGAGAAGCAATAGCCAAAAGGTCTCTCTTGTAAAAGATATCTTGGATCTCAATGAGACAACCGGTATAAATAAAGGTCAAATAAATAAAACAACTGTGTTATTTTGGTCAATCTGTTTTATTGAGCTGAACTTCTACTTAGCCATGAGGTGTTTCCTCACAGCTGAATCATAACACTCCTCTTTGGTTGACCTGACATGTTTGGAAAGGAATGCTGTTGTGTCCACACTCTTCAACCTCCTGCTGCTGCTAAAGTGCCGATAAAATGTTTTACAGCCCGACAAAGCGTGTTTGTTGAAGTGGCTTACAAATTTACAGAGTTAGTGTTTCAAGTCACGAATGTAGAGCTAATGTGGGCAAAGCTGTAAAAATCATTTACGGCGAGGAGATTATCTAATCGACATGCCAGAGTTGATGAACAAGGTTCTGGTTTTGGAAATAAAATGCTTACTAGTCACGAAATGCAAAGGCTTTTCCTCTGTTAGACGCTATATAATTACCGTTTATACAAAGTGTTGCCTAATACGAAGAATTAAAAACGGTCTTGGATTTGAAAGATATCACGGTTGCTATAGATTTTGTTTTACAAAACAATTCTTTTCCAAACTCAGTATTTTAGATTTTTCCCAGAAAATTATGGACATTTGAGAAAAAGGTATTAATTTAAAACTTGCTTAAATGATCGAGTGGTACAATCTGCCCAAAATGGCTTTCGGTTTTTGTATAACATGCGCAATAGCTCCACAGCCTGGGATGCATCTGAACTTAAATCACATCCATTTTTAAAATCTATAATTAAAAAAGCCTCCTGGACTAAATGCAGACTCTTTAAAATCTGATTTATCACTTCCAGTAATTTTATCCTTTTATAAAAATTTCCAAAAATAGAGGTTGTAGTGCTTTGTTTGGCATTTACAGTCAGTTTTGAATCAGAGTCCACTCGGTTCATGAGTAAAAAAGCAAAATGGTGATGGATAAAATGATACCAATCAAGATAAAGCATGTGCATTGACATTTAATGTAAAAATCAATATAAAATCAATCTACCAATTGAAAAAATAGACTTTCATCAGTTAGGATAATTAAAGAAAGAAAAACGTATAGAAAAACCAAATGGTTTTTTCCACACTGAATTTAATTTTATTTTTACTATTCTTACTGGAATACATTATAAAAGGTAATTATTGACTTTTCCAGTCTGCACAGCAAACCTGAGATTTTGCCAAAATAGTGACATTAAGGAATAACTGCAAATAATTTAACTTTACTTCACCATCTGAGGTGATTACAAAAAGTGTCTTCATTCATTCCACCACCTTGATTTCCACATCAAATTTATTTTGATTTCTGACAGTTAAAGAGAGAAAAATACATCCTTCTTTAAAAACTGTTTGAAGAGATCCAAAATACTAAGCAATTACTCTTCTGGTGTTTGCAGTGTTTTGCTTTTCTTACTGGAATTCTTAAGTAGATTAATAGACTTCCTCTGGAGGTTAAGTAGAAGACCACACCTGCAGTTATGGGAAGAACCTAGGATTTGGAAAATAAATATTTATAAACAAAGGCTTCAAAGCATTGCTGGGTCATCCTTCTGCTGCCAAATAATACTAAATTTCACTGCGCTACGATCAAGTCCAACAGGTGCAGTCTCTAAACAATGGCTGTCAATTCTCATTAAATCTGAGAACAGACCTCTGCACTTACATCTGGTGCTGAATACCAGGACAAGCACAAGCTCAGACTTGCTTCAGACTATCATTTGCTAAATCCTAATTGTCTTTTTTGCTGTTGCAGATGGCACTATGTATTTAGGCTGCATCATTTCCTGAGGATTCACAGAGATCAAAGTCTAACTCCAGTAAATCCATCAGGATGCCACTTAAAACATCGCTGTACAGAAATCCATCCTCCAGTCGCTGGTCTAGCAGGAACTCAAAGAGGAGAGAAGTGCTATCTGTCGAAATGATCAGTCTACCCCTAGGTGATTTCCGGCATGTCTCTCACATTGGGAGCGACAGCCAAGACGACAGCTTTGGAGATTTATCCTTCCTCAAAATGGGTCACGGCCTGCTCCGACAAAGTTCCAAGAGCGAACAGAACCTCTTCCTGAGCTGCAAGCCACCGCCAAAGCCCCCACGTCTGAACCTGGATGGAAAGGAGGGCATGCAGAGCCCCGAGTGGTCTGTGGACAAGAAGAGAAAGAAGTGCAACTCTTTGCCTCTTCTGGACAGTGAAGAAGAAGATAAGTGCGAAAATGAGGAAGTTAATGAAACGAGGAATGACTTTGCTTCTAATCAGACTTGCCGGCCCGGAAGTGGCAGCATGGGTTCTGATAGAGATCGAGAGTTCACAGGGAGTTGTGAACACATTGATGAATTTAAGGATGAGGACAGTGGCTTTTCATTCAGTCTGGACCTGGGCCCTTCAATCCTGGAGGATGTTCTTCGGGTGATGGACAAACTGCACAACTGAAAAACCTTGAACAACTTGGTAAGACACTGGCTGTTGGAGAAGAAATTTAACTTAATATTCTTCTTGGGACACAACTTTGCATAACCATGAGGACATGATAAATTATCCAGTGTAGCAAAGACTGGATAATTTTGCCATTAATTCAATTTGTCACCCTGGTCCTGGTCTGCACAAAGAGTCTGCAGAGAGCTGTGACCAAACTGGAGATCAATTTACAAGGACAGTAGCTCTTTATTCAGCCTGGATCTGGACAAACTCATTTGTGAACAATGTTCTCCAGATCATCGACAAACTGTGCAACTATGCGAAATACTGATGTCATCACTTCTTTGGAAGACCCAACACTATTTTATTAACAAGGATACTTAATAAAGTAGAAACTTATATTTGCTGCTTCCTAAGATCTTTACATTCTCAAACAAACAAATGAACATCTTGTTACTCTAAAGAATACATGATGTTGTTTATAGAACATTATGATAACCAGCATTTGCCAACAACAGAATGGTAAAGATAAGACAGGAACGTTTTTTTTTTATGTCTGGGCATTTCTAACTTCATCTACATTTCCTCTTTACTATTATAACCTCCCAGCCCACACTCAAAGCAGCTGTTAGGATTTAAGGGTGTTGTGTTTAAGAAAAGAAAAGCTGAGGCTGAAATCCAAGGTCCTTGAGCTGTGATGTCTTGAGTCTTGGCGTGCTTGCCCGTCTATTGTGTGCATAGGGCAATTTTTCCTCCGCACGCATCCTGGCGGCCCCACTCGAAGGTAGAGCAAGGTACTCCCCATTTCTCATTCCCAGCAGTACAGTGAAAACAAACATTTCGCTCTGCTTCCAATAAAAGCCAGCCAGTGGTGGCAGGTTGGGCAGCATACCAAGGTGGGCCACAGGTCCAAGACCTTATAAGAAGAAAGAAATGGCAGAGCATGCTGTTTTGTTGGCTGCAAATCAGAGTGCGATGATCTGGAGGATGGCGCTCAAGAAAGAAAGTGGCAGTGAGTAACACTATACATCTACACATGCAGGGAGGTTGGAGAGGAAGGGGGAGACAGACTGCTTCAGCAGAGGTCCTGATGAGGACTTAAACACAACCTTCTGAGCAAATACATGCTGCGTCTCATGTATATGTATTTCATTTCTTCTCACGTCATCCAAGTGGAAATTTGTGCAGACAATTGAGGTCTACTAATAGGGGGTTGAGAGGATGATATGTGGGACAAGCCCGGAAAATGTTAAATTCCTTTGCACCCTAAAAGGTCAAACTGGGAAATACAAAAACCACAAATGTCCTGCTTCAAGCAAAAGACTCAGTATTCTATGCATGTCCAAACAAAAACAGCGTTATTTCTGGATACATCTGCATTGTATGTCTGTTTTGGTGCCTGATGTTTTAAACTGGATACCTCTGTTTCTTGTATATGTTATGACAAAAGTTATTGTGAAAGCATTTTTTGCATTGTAAAATCTACCGGTTTGTACTTTGGTTTGGTAGGCAAAAAATGTACACCATTCAAATCCCATCACTGGTGGTTTTGTGGATAAACTGAATGGGACTGTTTACACAACAATGGACCGACATGTACTTGGCTTCTCAGCAAAAGAAGCCAAAATGGATGGATTATGTTTTGCATCTCACTGATGTCCAACCTTTTTTTTTTTTTCTGCAATCATTGTCTTGGGTACAAATAATTAAATGTGGAAATGGACAGTAATATATATTAAAACATGTCTCTGGCACTGCATTACAATTCATTTAAGAAAACCACTGCCTTAAATGATTTCCATTGCTCTGAAGAATGCCTAAATCAACATAATAAAGGTGGATATTGCCAGGTGTAAGGCTGGAGCCTTGTTCGTGACAATGACTCATAATGATTAAAGCTCAATTTCTTCACAAATGAAAAAAAAGAAGTGCTAAGTAGGGCAGCCGCAATGAGACGAAATTGTAGACCAAATAAGAAAAGTTAAATTTTCAAATGTACATTTGTTTTCTGTTTATATAAAACAGGTAAGCTCCATTTAATAAAGATTAGTAGTCTGGGAGCAAATGGATGTACTGGAGGATTTTAGGGGCATCAGATTAAAATGAACAGATGCTACAAACAATACCTGATTATGCTACATTTTGTGTTGGTCTATCACATGAAATCTCATTTAAATTAATTGAGGTTTGTGGTGTAAAGTGATAAAATGTGACTCAAGTTCACAAACATTACTAAATGTATCTATGTCAAAGTGAAACTTATGAACTCATCTCACAGCTTTAATGGTAACTGAAATTCATATAGTCTTGGAAAAACAACCTAAAATTAAGTCAAACGTTTTGACTTAATTTTCAGGGCCATAAGAACTAAATAACAATACAATTATTAAAATTTTTATAATTCAAAACATTTTTTTGTTAAAGTTTTGTTCAGGGTAAGATATGAAGCGTATCTTTTTCTTACACAATCATGTCCGAACAGAAAAGGGTTCAAGCTAAATTTCAGTATACCAATGGCCACACGCTACGCATCTATTCCAGACAGAAGGGATATTTTCTCAGAAAACACTTTTCAGGCACTAGGAAACCACCACACTGGGGAAAAAGTCCAGGAATAGCTCATCTGATGCATCTGGTTCTGTCGTGACAACCCCGAGTTGACTCTGGGTCTAGATGGAAGAGGCAGGCATCTGATTTAAATGCTGTGTGATATATTAACTTTAAATAATACGATATTCTAAATTGAACCATGAACACAGTGATTAATGATGAGATCATCTCCCAGGAGACCCAAGCATATGTCTTGGCAGACATCTGTGGAAGTACTGCAGTTACAGTCTATCAGTTATTAGACTGTAAGCTATACGCTTGGCCACATGGGTAAATCCTCTTTCTGAAGCTGCAAGCATGAGCCCATCTTAGAAGAGATTTAATTTATAGGTACAGTGGCGTTTGGCTTGAATTTGTTTGATCTGATCACCAATATGTTGAAGGAGACAATTTTATAAAACATAATTTGGGGATTCTTACAGGCAAGCAGAGCCACAAAACTGCTGAAATTACACATTTCCACCACCTGCTTGTTGACTCTGGCAGTTCATATGATATTTTACTCTTTTATTCCAACTTACAAGGCAGAAAATTACAGGAAAAAAAGTGAACCATAAACATGATTTCCTGACAGGAATTAATGAGATGAATCATGCCATGGCATCTCTTCTCTTTTGTGAATTTTAAACAAGTTTTAACACTGTTATTAAAATAAAGGAAAGCGGTCTAGAGATTTACAAAATGTGTTGCCTGGCGAACTGAAAAAAACTAATTAATTAAAAAACAGCTTTTTGGGGAGGAGTTTGACCTTTTTATGAGTTCAGGTAAAACAGAGCCAGTATTCGTGAGATTAATCTGTAAACCTCTTCTGTATCCAGGAGTTTATGGAAATCCATTGTAGAGTTATGGCTTTTCCTTCTTCAGACCACTGATTAATACGTCTACATTCATATCCTTGAATAAGCATGATATATTGCATGAACTTCACTTCTTTTGTGCTTCACTTAAAAATTTCAACAGGTCTAACATATTACTTAAATTGATGCTTTGCAAATTGTTTTATCCAAAGTGAAGCCAAAAAGACTGAACCTAAAGTACCTTCTTTTTTCCAAGTAATGCAGTGGGAATGAGGTTTTTTTGACTGTTAGACAAATATTAAGATTTTATTTAGTTTGTACGTGTTAAACATTATTAGAAAGGGATCATGATGGAGAGTATGACACAGCTCCCTTTTTTATTAGAAAAGCCCCATTGACTCCAGATGCATTTATTGAGCCAAGAAGCAAAGTAACGAGAACTGGGGTGAAGTCATCTGTGTCTTTAAGCTCTCTTTAGTCCCACCGTGACCTGCCGAGCACTGTGTTTGGACTGATGAGGTTAAAGAAGCAAGACCTCACCCATTTTGACCCTATGTAGTTACAGATGGCCAAAGCTGGGGAACTAGGGAGAGATCAGATGTTTAGATCACAAATAGATTTTTTTCCCCCAGAATCCACCCAATGTCCACTACCTCCAGACAAATTCTACAATAGCTAAAGTGTTTACTGTTACTGTCTGGCATCTCTTAACGGACAAGTATTGCATTGAGGGCCAAATGAAAAATTACCCAATCAAAATAACATTTTCATACTTGGTTGCAGAGAAAGAAATGGTTAAAAAAAGAATCAGCTTTGGATGTCAGTAAAGCAAACTGAGTTAGTATAATAGCATTTAAAAAGATTAGAATGACAAGTCCCAGTGTGCAGGCTGAGTCTCGGATTCTAACCCCATGTAGGAGGTCTGACACCCCTCACTGGGCTGAGGGTTGAAATACAGTTCACCAGAAACCAGAGACACAGATAAGTACATAAGTGCAGAGAAAAAGTCCACTGATGGAAAAACATTTAGACATTTTTGACAGAGAAGCTGAAAAATTTAGGAAATAAATTATGCAGACTGAATCAATCTTAAAATGCTTTAAAAAATCTCAGTTGAATTAGGAAATGTAATTTCTGGAAGCTGTAGTGCACACCCACACATGAGATGTGAACTCCTTTTCTCGAGGGCTTTTTGAGACAACCTTGCCAGACCAAAGGTGCAGCTAAGGAAACCTGTTTTATCTGCAAGTGGCATTCTGTGGTTTTTTTGGTCTCAGTGGGTGATGTCTCCATCACTACCTCAAGCCCTCTTCTGATTGGTTTATCATCTCACCCCCTGAAAGATTAGGCATATTTCACCATATGCTTTGCTACATTTGGAAAAATAAATAAATAAAACAAAGTTCCTTAAAAAGTTTCAAGTCTTGGCCAGGTGTCACTTTGTAACTTACTTTAAGCTCTTATTGAAAAACTTTTAAGATATCCAAGAAACTCGTGTTTCTTAGCAGCAAGAAATACCAGTACCATCTGCCCATTTTTATAGTAATGTGTGACAGACTGAACCAATCTTGGAGTTAAAGTCAACTGTCCCTCCAGCTGAAACAGGCAGAGGCAGAGGTGGCAGAACCACCAGGGCAGAGAAAAGAGTTATCTTTGTTCCTTATATTTGTTTCTATTTGTTACTTAATAATAACTAACGACTGATTTGAAATCATTATTATAATTTATCATATCCCGTTCATGCTGCAACAAGAAATTATTTAATAGATATTTGCCTGACTATTTTACAGTGATTTGAAAAAGATATTCCAAAATATTACAAAAGGTCAGTATAAGAAGTTGCACATCTTTAAAGGACTCGAGTAAAAAGACAAAAAAAAAAACCCCACTAAACTTGAGGATAAAAAGCTAAGGATTAAAGTTCACAAACGCCAGTATGAATACACAAAAGCTTTTCTTAAAATAATCCCGACAGTCAGGCTGACATGTTTGGCTGTCATTATTGCACAGTGCCTCCCCTTGGCTGCCGTGTGAAGTGAAGCATTCCTGGACTCTCCCAGGTCAGTTACATTAATGAGCACCCAACCAGTCTCTCTGAACCAGTAAGAGGCCACCGCCTCACCACTCCAAAACAAATAAACTGAGGTCCACTTACCCGACCACACTGATTGTGGCCAAAAAGAACAAAAGTGCAAACTCTGGGGCAACATTTGAACCGTTGATATGGAAGAAAAAAAAAATCTGAACATTTACATAACTCTTTCTACAGAGAGGCTAATATTTTTATTGGAGAAACAGCAACTGGCAATACTTTGTAAGACGGGGGAGGCATGTCCTATGAGAGCAGAAGGAAATTTAAAAGAATACATTTCTGTGTTATAAGAGTACCTGTGAAGACACGAAATGGCCGGTTTGAGATGCTGCAGCAACATCCTCAGGTTGTCCTTCCAGCCATGTAATCTTCAAGGGGTTACCACTCAGCCCACTTTCATTTTTAACAGCCAGTTCCTAAAATTAGATATTTAAATATTATTAGCATTAAATAAGCTACTTGAGCTCTACGTTTTGCATGAAGTTGTAATAATCTTCGCTAAATGTTGGTTAGAACTAAAGCTCCTAAACAGAACAGATGCGCAAATAGAAATATTCTGTTGCAGTTAAAATTTCCTATATAATGTGCCCCTTTTTTCAGATTTTCTCATGTTATAAACCATAAACTTCAATGTCTTTCATAAGGTTTTTGGGATAAGATTACCACTAAGTGGGGTACAAGTGGAAGGAGAAGGAAAAGAATCCAGGATTTAAAAAAGAAAAAAAACCGGTTATAACATAAAAATCTAAAACGTTTGATGTGAATCGTCCCATCAACAGATTCAGCGGCAGATTTTTGGTATGGGCCATACAGGGTGTTACCAAAAACACCATAAGAAAGGGGGAGGAGAATGAACTCACATCCACCTGTTGGTGGTAGCATCATGCTGTGGAGATGTTTAACTGTATCAGGGTTAGTACTGTACTTAGCTTGCCTACAGTTAATGAGTCAAGCTAAGTACAGGGCAATCTTGGAAGAATACCTGCAAAAGCATTGAGATTGGATTGAAATGAGGTTCACTTCCCAGCACAACAATCCTAAACATACAGCAAGAGCAAAAGTTGTACAGTTTAATAAAGTGATTTTAATTTGCTAGAATTGCCCAGTTAAAGTAAAGACCTAAAACCAATTAAGAATCTGAGATATTAAAATGTATGTTCAGACCTGCTTTCAACAAAGTCTCAGTGAATTTGAGCAGTGTTGTTGATGCACAGGGGCTTAGTACAATTGCAGATTTTTATTTGCTAAAAAAAAAAAAAGTAGGAGCATGCAATTGTGCAGTTCTGTTTGCACAAAATCCCAATAAAAACACATTGAAGTTTGTGGTTCAACGGGTATAAATACATTCACAAGGTTCTGTAGCCACGGAAATGCCTCGATCACTGCCTAAGTCCAGTAGACTGACAGAAATGTTGTGTAGAGAGGAAACGACAAACAAAGGAACACCAAAACTAAAAAGAGCCTGCGGAGCCAGACGATGGGGAACAATGACTCAAGTGCTTCAGTTCGATGGTTCCAATCAGTGCAACAATTTCGAAAGCACGGGATTATTTTAGGTCAAAGACAACTTCTTGCGGTCCGGACGTCTGTCAGATGCTATTCCTAGTAATAATCTAACTCAAAACTCGTTCTAAGACTGTGTGGCAAGTGATGAACTAAAGTGGTTCAATTCAAAAAGTCTCCTAAGGAGATCCTAACCAGAACAGTAAATGTGAAGGCCTCGGGTACTTACAGCTGCTCTCACAGATGCAAACTCCACAACAGCACTTCCTTTCTTCTTACTCGATACGATCACATTTAAAACATCCCCATACTAGATGTCACAGCAGCAGGATAAAAGCATGAGGTGGAAGGGAAAGAAAGATGCAGAACATTTGAATTAGTATTTCCTTTCACAGTATAATCCATAACCATGAAAACAAAAACATATGTAGAGTCGAGATTCAAAACAGTGCTGAATATCACACATTTGAGAAATACAAGTTAGAAATGTACTGAATTTGAGGAAAGTTTTTTTTTGGGTCACATGTATTCACAAGAAAAAAAAGTATAAAATACAAAATTTACACACCCAAGACAACGGCAAGTTTAGGTGATGTAAAAAAATAAATCCAACATACAGAATCCAGTACCACATGAAGAAAACTGTATCATTTGGAACAACAGCTGGGAAAACAGTTCACCTTTGTTTCAACACACCATTACATATTTAGCCACCATTTTTCTTGAAGTTGAAAAGGGGTAGTACTGTACTTAGCTTGCCTACAGTTAATGAGTCAAGTTATGTCTAAAGTTTTGGAAATTGAACTACACTGAAATTAAAGTGTAAGTAGTACTGGAAAAATTTTGTTGCAATTAACTCCTAGCTACATATCTAAGAGAGTTAAAAAGGAATAGGTCAGAAATGGATATTTTATCCTGTGGGAGAAAATATCCATTTCCAATATCCAAAGAAATAAAGACAGTAACCCTGTCTTTATTTCTTTGATGGAAATACAGACAGGTTATGATACAATTGCTTTTTAAGGCAGTATTAGAGAATAGAAAAGATTTCTTCTTGGTTAGTTTAGCTCTGTCAACTTTACGGAAAGGCCATTTGGCATTAACCTGTTCCCTCTTTAGCCTTTCATGGGAGCAAAGAGAAAGAGGGAAAATTCAGCTTTCTGGGAAATCGAAACTCTAGGAATGCAAATGCTCACTGAGGACACTCTAAATCCAGCCAACAGTGACAAAGGAGAGTCTCAAAAGGTTTCTATTTCATGAAATATAAATATCTTAACATATTTTTTTGCCCCTTTAAACAAAGATTTATTATTGCAGGCAGCCAAAGTACACAAGTACACCCACGTACGCATACATGCACACTCATTTTCCCACAGAGTGTTGGCTATTTCTGCTTATCCAAACCATTAACTGTCACTCACTCATGGTTGCCATTAAAAACATTACACATTTTCTTTGCCTAAAAATTCGAACGGGAACAACACTTTTTTAAGACCATACTGGATGCATTCGTGAACAGAGCAAATTCAGCTGTATTACTTTGAGCAACTTGACGTCACTGACACTAGCCCCATCCTAGTTTGAGGACAACCTGCACCCCACCAAAAACCTTCATGAAAGATTGTGGCAGAAGGTGGTGGTGGGTTGCATGAGAACAGCACATTTCCTAAAGCCTCCTTTGGAACTGTTTAATCACCTGGTAAGAGGGGCACAAATAATGCCGTGCGTGGCTTTTAAAGGGCACTACAACAATGCCCTCAGCACTTTCACTGCTACAAAACTTAATAGGCCTTGTTTAAGGGGAAGTGTAAACAATCTAGAGCACTGATGTCATGCAGGCCTCAAATAAGGGTGGACTTTTGCGTGCAGGTTTGTTCAAAGTTAGCTCTTGAAGCCCTAAGAGCATGAAAAAAAGGATTTCAATAAATTATTGCTTTTATAGCAGATCAGCACAAGTGAAATTTCAGGACACCCACCTTATGAAGTAGCTTAAGCAGAACGTCTTGAGAATAACCTCCATTCAGCTCGTCATCTTTCTTGCATTTCCATTTTAACTGTAAAAAAAAAACAAAAACAAGAGGCCAATATTAGTCATGATCACTTTCAAGAAATAAAGAAGTGCATGATAATGGATAATCCTTAAAGCACAATTGATTAAACTCAGCTGCAGAGGAGGTGAACCGTGCCAGACAAGTTTGGCTCTGATGAGAAACAGAGAGCTGAAAAACATCAGGACAGGCTGAAGCTACGGGAGAAAAAGCTCGTTACGCTCTTGGAACATCGGCACTGAATCACCTGCAGAACCTGCAGTCAATTTCCATTCATAACAGTGGGTGCTGCACGAATGGAGAGAAGCTTCTATAATGGGCATCAGAGACTGCATAGGGACTCACCTTCAAAACTGTAACTTAACAATCCTCTACAGGTTGATGCCTGAGCTTGTCAATCATTACATTAATCTTTTGATACAGGTAGTCAAAGATAATCCACCAGCCCTCGTTGCTCTCATACTTCTAAAAAAAAAACAAACACTAAACTGCCTTCAGAAGTCAGGAAATCAAAAAAGAAAGTCCAGGTCTGAGTAAAATAGTGTTTGTATAAAACTTGGAATAATTTAGGTGGCACCAGAGATGCTCGTAGCAGCTCTGGAGGAGCCACAGAGCTCTGGTGGAAGAATCTGTTGCCATGATAACTATTAGATGTCCCCTTCATAGATTGGGGGCGGAGAGGGATGAAGAAGTCTATTGTTAAAAGACAGTCAAAAAAGTCAAATTTGCAGTGCGCCATAAGCACACATGTGGAAGAAGGTGCTCTAGACAGAATTTAACTTTTCTGGGCTTTGCAAAACTCTATGTGGCAAATAACTAACACATCATATCTCTTTGAATACACCATCTCCATGTTGAGAGATGATGCCAGAAGTATCATGCTGTGGGACCCTTTTCTTCAACAAGACATTGTGTCAGCCAGGCTTACTCTATAAAAAAACATCTAGAAAAGCATCAGCTACAGGAGGAAGAATCGTTTAAGCTCTGAAAAACCTGTAGCCAATTTCCATCCATACCTGTTGGTACACAAATGAGTGATCTCCTAAGGATATGTGCATCAAAAACTGGTGAGTCACCTGCTAGACTAAATCTCACCAGGACACTGATTATTCACCATTCACTCCTACACAGTCTGATCCCCATGCGTGTCTTTTTACATATGGGAAATTTCTACTGCTACGGAATCTTCATGAAAATTCAATTCGGCATGAAAGCGACCACAGAAGGCAACATAATCTATTAGGATACTTTTTTCCTTTTTTATTCTGCTCTCAGGTCCTGTCACTAAATGCTGAAATGTATTCCCGTACTCCTAAAAAAAAGAAAAAGTGATATTGTACAATCTCATGTTCACAGACAAACCACAGCAGAAAACTGGCCAGTTTTATGGCAACTGCTGAGAGCAGCATAATGAATGGCAAGCACAGGGGGTTGATTCAGTTCCAGCAATCTGCTCACTGTCAAAGATACACATTTTCTGGGAATTTTCAAATCCATGTAGCATTTTTACAATAATTATCGCTGAAAATGTACATTCCCTCTTCCAGCAGAACTTTCTCCTTACTTAATAACTGTCCTAACCATTAATCTTTAAATTAGATGCTCAAATATTTGTGTGATGTGATGTTTCCAGCCCACAAAACTGCTGTTTTTGATCATGACTTATATAAATTTACAAACAGTAAAGATATTAGTGGAAAAGATCCAAATAGCAAGTTAATGGAAAGGCCTGGGAAATAGTAATGTTTTAAAGCCAATGATGAATTGTTCAAATTTGCTGAAAGATTAATGATATTTTTCAATAAAAATGGAAATAAACATTGAACACTAATGGGTGGTTTCAACAGAATATTGAAATACGCAACCCTAGTTTGAGACAAAATAGATCTAGATATTTGGTGCAGGTGCAAATTTAAAGATAATTACATAAAGACTGAAAAAAAACTATGATCTCTACTCTTCTTCACAAATAGTTCAAGCTACGATTGGATGGAGAACATTTATTAACATCAAGGTTTAAGTCTTGCCACAGATTCTACATCTACACTGGCTTTAGGTCTGGACCTTGAGTCTTTCTAATAATTAATATGCTTTGAACTAAACCATTCCATTGGAGCTTTGTATATTTATTGCTAATGTCTTGGCCAAAGGTGAAGGTGAAGCTCCTTCAAGGACCACTGGATTCATACAGAGACTAAGTTCCACTCATTCTGACTGTATTTACTGATTGAGATTTGAAGACACCAGATTTTTGGGGCATCAGAAGAAGAGAACTGAATATTAAGGCTGAACTATATAATAAATATTATAATATTGGTGACTGCCATGATCAAGAGCTGATTGGTATGAAATAAAACAATTATTTATGATGAATAACTTGCACACCTTACCAACACTTTAGTTTTTTTTTAACTTTTTTATCTTGCATGAATAAAAATATTATAGACATATGTATTGCAGTTCATGAAATTTATTACAAATATATCGTGATATATTTGCAATATATGAAATTATATTGCAAATATACCTTTACAATATATTAGCAATACATTCTGCACACTACAGTTTTTATTGGTAAAAGTGAAAAACTTTACTTTCCTTCCACTTCTTGTTATATGCTGCTTTGTTTTAGTCCAAAGAAAATCCCCAAATCCATTGGAGTAAATGGGATAAAGGTCACAAAATGTGTAAAAGCTCAAGAACACTTTTGCAAGAAGTCTAAACTGAGAAAAGAACATTCAACATTTGCTGCAACTTTCTTGTGTTTGCGACTGTGGTTTGGGATCTTGTCAGTATAGCTTTTGTTTGTTTTTTGAGCTGAATATACAAACATCTGGGGATATTGCCACTGCTTTAGATGGCTTTCAATTACTAGAACCAGGTTTAGGGTGTAAACACATTAGCTAACGTTCCTTGCATTCGTTAATACACACAGAATAAGGCCATTTCCAGGAGGAAATATAATAAGCCTTCTTTTGGCATAAATATTGGTCCCCTGACAGAATCGTGCCTAATCGGGAGGAAGTGGTGTGAGAGCAACATATGTGCTAAGTGATGAGAAAGCATTCGTGGTCTCTGAATAATAAATTACAAACAGCTAAAGGTTGTATAAAATGTATACCAAGCCCCCATTCTGATTTCCACGAACTACCCTTAGATGTTGAGTCTTACCTTCAGTTTTGGGGTTGCATTGCTCTGGGAATATCTCTCCCCTCCTGAGTGTGAGAAAAGGCATTAGTGACGGTTGAGAAAGGGAGGTAAAAAGACAAAGGAGCAACTGTTTAATTGAAATATGGTACTCAAGAGAGTAGTCAAGAGGCTTGTGCCGAAAGACAGCAACTTAGAAATGGCTCCCATGTGGTACATTTTTTTGACTTTTGGAGACATGGCTCTGATCAGGGGAGGGCTGAGTGCGTGCAAACAGAGGGGACTCAAAATATGTACAGACGATGAACGAGTAATTGCACACCCACAAAAGAGGGTCAGGTTTACATCTCCAGAAGACTCCGCTGCTTAAAACAACGAAGGAAAAGGAACAAGGTCTGACGGACAGCTCTGTGTGTGTGTGTGTGTGTGTGTGGGGGTGGGCGTGGGTGTGTTCAGCACTTTGCATTCCTATGATACTTTGCCAAGACGTCTGACTGCCAAATGAACTAAAATAGACCTCTTCTCATATAAGTTCAGCTCTTGTTATTGTTCGTTGCTTGAATAATATTTGGTGAACCACAGGCAGAACGGTGGCTAGTGTGGTTAGACAGGCTGGATGATTGCTTGGAAACAAAAAAACATCAACTAACTGATCAAACTGAATTTATAACATCAGGACATGAAAACCCTGATACATTTATGATAACCTGGACAAGCACAGACGGCTGATGGTTAAATCCAAGAAGAAATCAAACCTATCTGAATGTAGTTTCCTGGTTGTTGCTGTGCTTCTCTTTCTCTCTGGATCTGCTCCCTGATGAGCCTCTGCTCTTCTTCAAGTTGTCTGGATCCCTCCTCCCTCAAGCGGGCGATCTTTTAGGTTCAGACACACAAATAATACGGCGTTAATCAAAAACCTGTATGAACATTTTGTAGACAGAATTTCTTTAAATTATGATCTTTTGCAATTTTAATGCCGAGCTAGTTTTCTGTCCTGGTCTGTGTTTTTATGAACTTAAAGAAAAATAGATTTTACACTTTAATGCCACTCCTCGTCATGAACAAAAACGCACCTTTCTCATTTATATCTTCCAGTTAGAAAAAAGTTATGCAAAATTTTCTAGTGGTTTTAGTGATAAATATAACCAAAGATTATAAAAACTATTGTTTCAGATTGAACCCTTGTTCTTTCCCCAAGTGGTTGGATGACTCAACTAGAAACTGAATCAGGAACACGTATTTGACAAAGAACAGAATAAAGCACCTGCTTGTGTTTCAGACTTTCCTGGACACGTTAGAATAAGTCATTTCCAGTAAGCATCTGTGGTCAGTCCCATTTCTAAATTACAAAGTTTTCTTCTTCTGCAACCTCTCCCGAATGTCGAGCAACTAACTCTCTCAAGGTTTCTGTACAAACTAATTCATAATTTGTGACAATCGAACCAGAGACTTCAGTGTAACTGGTTTGTAAATCAAATCTAGATCCTACTAGTGTGTTTTGCATTTACATTCAGGCAAAATACGTTACAGAACCAAATTTCACCTCATTCACAGCTGACAGCATTATGTCAAATGTCTACCAGATTTGCACAACTTACTAACTTGCCCGATACTACTCATCAACACAAAACATTAAAACACTGCTTACAGTTTTAACAACTTAAAATATGTCATAAAAATAATGTATCATTTTGTGTGTGCTTGTATTAATGAATATAGATATTGCACTTTGTGTGATTTAAGTAGGAGTATCATAGTACACAAAACAAAGTAGATGGCATTTTAATTTAATGAATATGTTTATGTATGCATGACAAATCAAATATTTCCCTATCTTAAACTAAAGACTGTGGATCTTTAAAAGTAATGGAAAATGGAATGCTATTTAATACATCATGTACCTATATCTGCTTTAAACTTTCTCCCTGATTGCTCTGCTGTGTTTTTGCCTCCATCATGTCTTCACAGAACAGCAGGATTCATATTAACAATAAATTACACACAGATGTACTATATATAGTAAATTAGGAGACTTCTGACTGCAGCTACCCATATTGGATGTTGTCAAAATAAAGGGAGTAATTAAAAATGGATGCCACAATGTTTTGATTTATATGTGAGAAACAATTTAAACACCATGCAAAACTTTTCTTCCACTTTCCAATTATGAACTTGATCGTGTTGGTCTTGATTGTGTGGTTTTAATGTGACAAAATATTCTTACTGTTCAACACACTTTAGATATTATTACCTCTTCTTCAAGTGTTCTTGTGATTTGCACTTCCTCCTGGCTCTGAGCCTCTGCTCGCCGTTCTCTGGCCTCCAAGTCTGAAACAAATAGACTCATGTTCATCCCTTATATTTTCAAAATGAGGTTTCTACAAGTTGTTTTAAAAATGTTTTACTTTGTTTCATTAACCCTGTAGTACCTTTAATATAACAGGTAAACAGCAACTACTCACCAAGTTTAATTTTCTTCCTTTTATCATCTAATTTCTTGTTTCGTTCTTCAGCTTGTTTCTTGGCAGCACGAATCTTGTCATAGGCAGCCTGGAAAGAGCATCAGTCACAGGTACGAACTGTCTGATGATGTGGGAGTGAATCAGGAGGATTTTTACAGGTTAAAAATATATTGTTGGTCTCACCTTGGCTGCAGCATCAGTGAGAACTTCAAGAGCCTGGGACAATTGATGGAAGAGCTCCGCTGTAAGAAAGGGACGATGGCAAATATGTGAGCTTTACAGTAAAAATAAATTAAAAAAATTAGGCTAATAAGTTATCAAATTGTTGACATACAAGTCAATGTTTTACAACTAAGGAGAGAAAAGAAAACAGAATAAATCTACACACAATACAAACTTAATTTATGGACAAAGCATTGAAAATTTACATAAAGAAACCAGAGGTTTTCTCTTATAAAACCTGCTTCCTCCAATGAGAAATGGCGAATTGTCTTCACCTCTCTCCATCCATCCTCAGTTTCCCTCCACTCCAGCTGTCACTTAACACAAACCCACAGTTATAAATGTGAACACTAGGAGACCACATTCCCCGGGCTCATCCTACACCACTGACCATCCTGCCCAACCTTAATCATTCACTTATGGATGGCCTAACAGGCTGATATTGTTACTTCCTGTGGGGACTGGCAATACACACTAACAGATGATAGTGCTAGCAAAGGCGGTCAGATTACCTCCATGGATATAACTGGCTCAAATGAAATCCAACTGGGGGCGGAGGGGTTAGGTGGAATCTGCCATGTCTTAAAGGCAACTCAAGTGTCACAACATGGTTGGTTGGGAAAAATGAGGGATTTCATGAGGGGTATCTTCAATCAGTGAAGTATGATAAGCTTTAAGTCTCCTTTTCCATGCATACAGCTGCCCCCTTAGGGGGTGACAAGTTCCAAGTCAAGTTCTGCTTGCGTGTGTTAGAGGCCAAGTCTGTCTATGTGTGAGTTCAAATGTTGAGGCCCTCCAAACCACTTCTTTTCCATTTCTGGGAAACCGACCCCCTGCTTTTGTACTATTCCTCTCAACCTCCTAACCGTACCAATTTCCAATTTTTTTTTTCCTGTCACGATCAGAAATCATCTAAACCATCCAGGAACCACAGTAACCTCCCTTGAAAACATACCTCATTACCAGCCTTTTGTGCAAGTTGCTTCAACCCCCCCTACTGACAGAAAGCTACAGTGAAATTCTTTGCTTCTTGCTGCAGAGAGCAGACCGACTCATCAATTAGGAAGAGGACGGAAACAGAGGCAACTGTGGTGCTGATGAGGTTTTTCCAAGCTTGTCTGTCTGATTAGAAATACTCCAGCAGGAAAGGATCTGGTTATCTACAATTCCTGTCAGTAGTTTAAATACACACCTGATAAATCATCTCCCTTTCTTTTTACCATAAAATATCACCTTTAAATATTCTGATTTATTAGAACTGTTCCTTTTTTGAGGGTAGAAAAATCACAGAACATATATTTTTTATTGACTTTCAAATACAATTTAATTACAACATATTGTTATTTTGTGTAGCCATTTACAGGGTGCTGGTATAATGCTGGCTTATTTTTTGACCATCTTTTGTGACACCGTTTTTCTAGCATCTCTTCTAAAGTTTTGATCATCACCCTGTTGAAGGCCCAAATTGCATCTAATGCTGCATTCCAGTTGTATTTGAAACTGAAAAGAATCAACCAAAATGCCCTCCTAAGTCAGATTTCTCACTGGGAAACTAGAAGAAACTACTACCCCCAGTTATAGGCTTGCATTTCAGAATGGTTGCTATTCACATCAACAGTAATAAGATGTGGAGAAAAAAATTATTTTTCAAGACACAGGAGAGTACGTCTAAATCAGTGTTACATGTGGCGCCTGCAACTCTAAACTGAACAAGTGATGTTTTTTTTATGGAAAGTAAAGCTTACAATGATGTTTGCATCACTATGTTAGAATTTCTACTTCTTAACTAGAACACTGTTACCTCAGATATCAGTAAAACCAACCCCTGAATGAAGCTTCCACCACCATGCTTGAAACTTGGTATGTTATTATTTGGTCTAAAAGTTATTTTTGACTGCTCAGAACATTCTCAGGATTGGGGACAAAGATCTCAATATTGGCCTACTGTGACCATAAAATTTTTCTTCAGATGATATTTAGCTTTTAAGGTGTTCACTAGTCAGGGAAACAATGACGATGCTGTTTCAGTATATCTTCCAGTTTATGATAGGCTTCAGCCATGACGATTTATGAGTTGTTCACAAATAAATTATCAATTTCCTTCCATCTAGGGTTAACGATCAAAGCTATTGAACACAAAACAAGTTTTGTGGTAGCTCCGGTATGCATTTAAAACACTTATATTCATTAAAAGTCAGATATTCAGAATAATGATAGAAGTTTGTGCATAAAATGCAGCAAAGGCAAAAACAGACTAAATGAAACAATAAAAAAAGTTTTCCCTCACCTGCTTTGGGGTTGTCTGGGTTCTTGTCTGGATGACAGGTCAGTGCCTTCTGTCTGTAGGCTTTCTTGATCTGGTTAAAAGGAGAATACATTAATTTCTTGTTAATTTCTTCATCTTTGTTGCTTTCAAAAAATGATTGCCACATTACAAAGTTAGCTGATCTTACATTTACCTGCAACATTGGTATCTATAAAAGTTTTGCTCCATTTGTTTTGGCTCATATACATAAAATAAATCAATCATTCATAATTTATTAAAATCTGTGAGGGACAATGGTTTCCTTTCCTGTGATTAAAAGAAGCACAGTAAATTCCTCGGGATTTAGAAATTATTTAAAGTTTATGCAAATATTAACATGTCAAACAAAAAAGGTAAACTTACAGTAATGAGAGCTGATCATCAATACAACCAAGAAAATGCTATCAATACAGATTAACTAGACAAACCAACCAAGTAAACAAGCAAAAGAATATTAAAAATAAACTAATACACATAGTAAACACAAAAGAAAATCACTCAAAAATATGATAATTAAAACAGATTAAAATGATTAGAATTACCAAAAGTTTATTGAGTTCTCAGAAGAAGCAGCAAATGGGATTTTGTTGGCTAATTATGAATAATAATGCTAAACTTAAGAGGGATTATGGGTGGGAAAGAGGAGAATTCAAGGTTCTCAGGATGAGAGAACTTCAAGTAAAAGTTGAAAGACAATGGAAAGTATGGAGCATTACAACTTTAAGTTTGAATTTTACAGCTTTTCTTCTAAATGAGTCATGGTTCTTTTGAGATGATGATGATGGGTAAACTGGGTGACTGCTTATAATGTTTTCCCTTCACTTGTCCAGTTAGGGGCGGGAGGGTTCCATTAGACACCTCCTCCATTGGTGAAATAAAAGAAAGCAGGAAAAGCTTCTGTGAAGACTATAGGGGCTCTGACTTTCTGCACGCAACTCCAAAAACACATGCTCAGATGTGTACCGTGCATTGCATGCTAAAGATCTGCCTCATACATTCCTTCATACATGTGAGCACAGCCTAAATACACAAATCCTAATCAGACGTTCTGATGTACCGCATGTTTTCACGTATTCCGACTCCCCAGCCCGCTCCGTCCCAACTTTCACATAAATCAATCTCCTGCCAGTATGCTACAGGCCATGAAAAAAGTGGAAGCACCTTTCTTTATGTCTGGGAAACATTTACATTTGTCTTCTTGCATATGCAGTGTTTATGTAGGTTATTTAGCACAATTTGACCTTTACAGTGCAAACCAAGCTCCAATGTTGACCAAACAAAGCAGAATGTGATAAGATGCAGCATTTTTAGCAACAACCTAAATGAGTCCCTGTGTTATACACATTAAGACAGATACGGACTGTACAAAGCACAAGACTTTAAGTTTCAATGATATCAACAGGTCTCTCTTTTTTTTTCTTCTTTACTTCAAAGCGTAAGTGATTATTTGTGTCCAGGATGTTCAGGTACTAGGAATCATAAAAGAATACCAAGTATTTTCTGTTTGGTACAAATAATCATCATAAAGCTAAAACTGGCAGACCAGTGCTTCAGTTCTGGCTCCGGTCTTTGGCTTTAGGCTCTCTCCATCTGTCTCTCCTTGCTCTTTGCTTTATAATTCCAATTATAGCTCTTTCTAAAATGTTCCAAACACTTTTAGGAAGATATGAGCAAGTTAAACACTAAAGTCTGTGCTCTGAATGCATTCGCCACACCCTACAAAATATAAACAGTTTTTTCCATCAACAAAAGTAATGATTGAAGGCAATCTGTGGTCCTAAAATTTGTAAAGACTTTGAAATAAAGAATTCAAATTTATTCATAACTTGCTCTATTTTCCTTTAATCATTGTCAGAAGTCTCTCTTGCAAACACATTCATTGTCTTTTGAGGTTTTTCACCTTTTGTGACGTGACAAAATAAAATCTACTTTGGGATTTTTTGTGACAGACCAACATAAAGTAGGGCAGAACTCTAAAGTGGATGAAACACTACACAGTTTACTCCCACCTATTTGTGGTTCAGTATTTGCAGATTATTCATAGAAAACTTCCATAATTTACAGATTTTCCTATAAATCGAACTAAATTATTCGAGGCAAAAAGCAGTTCGAGAAGCTGAAATATCTGCAGGCCTTTGGCGGGCATTTGCAATGCAGCCAATCAAGAGGTGCCATTAATTTTTCTTATTGCTTATTTGCTATAACCCCAAGAGGGGAAATAACAAAGAATGTGGATGTTAGTTTCTGTGGAATTGCTAAGATGGTTGCGTATTAATACATAGTAAGTTATGTTTGGTATTTGAAATATTAAAATAGGCAGTTATTAGAATATCTGGGGGCTTGATATTTATCAGCAGTGACAGATAAGCTGTTCAGAGTTGATTGCAAGATGTATGGAGATGAACATAGTGTAATCCTGGCTGCAAAGGCTACAAAACACCAGAAACTGGTGTGCAGGTTCACCGTCCAGCAGGGCTGTAACCCAAAAGATACAGCTGGAGATATGATGGAATGGAATAACTGAAGCATATTAATTTGTTGGAAGGGTCCAGACAAAGTACACACCTAAATTCAACTGGGAAGCATCTCACGATTTGAGATGCTCTCCATCCAGTCTGACTGATTTGAGGAATTATGCAGAGAAATTGACAAAAATGCTCTGTCTTATTAGAATACCATGCATTATTTTCCTTCCACTTTATATTTGTGCTGTACTTTGTGTTTGAATCTGCTTCATATTTTTCACACTCCAGTAACATTTAAGAAATATGTTCCTTGGTTTTGTTATCATGAAACAATTGATGCTTAAATAAAAAACATAAACTTTTTAATCCTTAATTTTTCCTGAGCTTATTTTCCCTAGCTAACTTGCAGAATAAACAAAGTTTTCAACACAAAATATCAATTATGTATGCATTAAAGAAAATATTTGCACATTTCTGAACATAATATTTAAGATCAGCTCTAAATGTAGTAAAGAAAACCAGTGTAAAGCTATTGTTTTATGAGCAAAGGAAAACTGCCCAGGTGAATTTCTTGTGTTCAAACAATGAACGTCTTACTGAAATTTCTAGCTCATCACATGGGCAGTTATGCTAATTCAGCATAACAACAAAGATCAAAGTTAGTAATAGGCACAATAATCAAATATGCCTTAATCAGGGTTGCAATTGTTTGCTACATTCAGGATTTAGAAAGCTAAGCTGTTCAATTATAGTTGTTATAATTTTACAATTTTAACATATTTCCAAATCATTGTCTGATTTTATTCATTTGCATTCTAAATACTTATCATATTTCGCCATTTTCTCCCCCTCCTCCCATTTCTTTTTCTCTAAAATATAATTTCATATTTCATCAAGCCACTGTAGCTCCCATTAGTGCCATAACCAGCAGGATTGAACTCAAGACTGAACCCCATTGGCTCAAAAACCTAGAAATCAATAATCAGCTCAGACATAATTGCATCTTCATGGTCATCTTTTGGCAGATTTTGCTGATTGTTAAAGGACAAAAAAATCCCGATAGCATGCAAACAAAACAAGAAAAATAAGAAGAAGAAGAAACTCCATATTGATTATAATTTTACATCCTGCTACTACTACCACTCCTTGTAACATCCCAATGTTCTAGGTTTCAAATGCGAGAAACTAAATGAAGGAAATTGCTGAACTATTTCCCACGCTTGAGTTTGTGGAAGGACAAGTCACAAGATCAAGAGAAGACAACAATCCTGCAGCAGCAAGCCAACAGTAGCCAAATGGTTTGAGTCTCCACCGCACTGATTCCTCCGTACATCTTGTCCTCATTACCCGTCTCCAGGGCCAAGTGATTGCTGACAAACTGCTGCTGAGTGTCCTAGCCGCATCGCAGCCACAGCAGAACCTCTGAGGCTGATAAGCTGCCTCACTGCCATGGGACTCTCCCTCTTAATTGCTATACTCCACTATTTAGAGGCAATTATTTGCTGAAGGAAGATAGCAGTCAGAAGAAGAACATAGTAGAGAAGAAAGAGTAATTGTGAAAGGAGTATTGCTGAACAAAATGAGGATGAATGCAAACAGGTTTCTTATATAAATGTTGATCATTTCACTTTTATGACATGAAGTAAATGTCCTAAACAGAACCAAAATTACCTTGTGTTAATAAAAGTAACTCTGCATCTTCGTGTCAAACCTTTTAGAGAAAATTATGTGCAGCACATTCTTCAATATTGGTACTAGTTTTGAATCCAACGTAAATACAATTCTCAGGTTTATTTGCTTTTATTCAACTCAGAAATGTGCATGAAAGTACATCTTTTTACTTTTACATTTCTCTTTACATTTCTAAAATGCTTTTAGCTATGTAAAAGCCTCAGTTAGGTAGGACAAGTTCAATAAACCATTTGGAAGAAGCACGTGGAAGGACAAATGGAGTTTCCAGAAGATAATTATGTGAAGTTGTGCAGCAGTCTAGAATATCAACCTTCTTTTTTGAGCATGAGAAAATTGAAAGCATTATCCTCAGTAAAACTACTCTTCTCTTGTTTTTCCCCTCCTGCTTATTGAGCTAGATGCTCATTTGTGCACTGCTACAATTTATTCAACATCGGCACCACTGTCCATACTTGTTTCAGTATGTAATATTTAAGGTGTCAGGATAGTCGCAAAACAAAATTCTTGACAAGTCTTAGTCATCTTTTCAACACTGATATCCTTTTAAGTTTTAAAAACACCGTAGAAGAGGAAAACTAAATATGTTGAAGACTATTGCAGCAAGATACTATGATGTGCAAGTAAAATAGTAAAACTTCAAGTAAAACTCTGATACTAGGATTCATTTCAGGCACAGAGAGTTTTTCTGAAATATGTCCAAAAAAATTGTGAAAGAATTTCATACTGTTCTGCTAAATCAAATTATGGTAGCGATAGGGAGGATAATTCTTCTTTAGTTCACTTGAGCATTTTAGGAGAATATGCACATTTAAAAGTGTCCTTTTGAAATTGAGTATTAGTCACAGATTATATTTCATAGCAATCCTTATCCATTTACAAAAAACAGACAATCTATAAAAGATCTACAGTCCGTTCCACATATTCATAAGCCTTGAACATTCTGGCACATTAAAGCCACAAAATTCAATGTATTCTATTGGTATTTTATGTAGTAGAACACAAAATATTTTATAATTGTGTAATAAAAGGAAAGAATACAAACAGACAAGATGAAAGATTGGAAGCAGCTTTGGATTTCTGTTCACAATTCTGTTCTGCTTGGATATTTGATTCAATGCATAATCAGACTTTGCTTTCATTGATATGTACAGTTTTCCTTAATCAAGCAGTAGATGTGCACCCATGCTACCAGACCATAGCTGAATAAACATTTAGAAAGAAAAAGAAAGCTTAATTCTTTGTGCAAATGTCACAACTTCAGTGCAAAAGTACAAAACAAAGAACTAATCACAGTCTGCACAATTCAAGTAGAAATGTACTCTTCTAAATGTCACAAACAGGTTCATTTTATTGCTAAGACCACAGATCAAGCTATAATTTTTTTTCAGACAAATTTCTCCAAAACCTTCTAAAATATCTGAAGGTGTAGTGAGCATTAATATTCAGCCCCAGGAGTAAATACTTTGTAAAAGAATCTTTTTCTGAAAAAAAAACTGCAAGTATTTGGAAGAACAGTATGTCTTTACTAGCTTTATGCATTCAGGAACTATAAATTGATGCTCATTTTTCTTTTCCAAAAAGCTTCAGCTTTTTCAGATTATTAGAGAACATCTGTGGACATCAATTTTCAAGTTTTACCACACATTCTCAATTGAATTTAGGTCTGGACTTTTACTGGGCCATTCTAATATATAAATATGCTCTAATTGATCTGTTCCATTGTTTCAAATCTATTGCAGCCTCGAGCCAGTTTGACCAGCTTTCTTGTCTTTCACCACAGCATGATGCCATCATCACCATGTTTAACTGTGGGGAATGTGTGCTCATGGTGATGCACACCATGCGTTTTCTACAACAGCACACTTTGCTGCCTTTTATATATACCAACACTAAAGGAAGATGTCCAGTAATAGACTTTATGGCACTCTGTGTTCCAATGATTTAGTAAGATGCAAACTGTAAGAAAAACCTTGTACCTTTAACTTTCATTGCGTCTATCCCCATAAAAGTGTGGCAATGGAGGAAAGTTGGCGACATCCAACTTTCATGATCAGAATTTCCAGTTTAGGCACAATTGCTGTTTTGTTTTCTACAAGCTTCCAAGGACAAAGAAAATACAAAATAATGTTTTATATCCTGGCTAAAAAGGTTTTGGTCCAACATATAAATTCCTAATTAAATTCACTGAAATTCATGGCTACATTGTGGAAAAGTTTTAAGGGTGGGATTACTTTTGCAAGTCACTGTATCAGGAACAGCCTTGTACAGGAACAGCCTTGCTATAAGCTAGAACTGTGCACCTAAACGGTCCTAAACGGTAAGTTATATGAGCATGTTCTTGCTTCATACTGCAATTCATTAGGTAAAAGGTTTATTAAAATTATAGACGCAGAATAAACCACAAAAGCATCTGTGTGGTCCCACTTGTTGACATGTCTTTACCTTGCAATCTGCGGTAGGTACAACTCTGGTGGTTTTTCCTCACCACCACCCAAACCCCCAAGCCCAGTTATTTACAGCTGTTAAATCATAAGATTTTATAAGTTTCACTAGCTTTTTTAAATATCAAAGAACATCACAAATTCAGCTACAGTGATATAAGAGATGGATTAAAAAATGGGTTTTGCAGACATACACTCAATGCAATACTCCTGCGTCAAAGCAATATTTTACAGTCTGTAAAACACGGCTTTTACGTAATGCCTGTTTATGTGACAACCCATGTTGGGATGAGCTTCTTCCCTTTCTCCCTGATTAACAGCCTGACTAGAGAGAGATGAGGCCGCAGGCCAAACAACTGGAATAAGTGTCTGATGACATCCGTCGTCACACATTTGATTGATTTTTGTACAAGTCCTCTGATTTTATTCAGCGCACGTACTCACAATCCCACTATCTCTCTGAACCATCAACAGACCGCAGAGAGTCACTGCTCTCAATTTTGGAGCTTCAGCTCTGCCCAAGCCACAACCACGGACTTCCTCAAGGATAATCCTCTGGGAATGAGAACACTTTGAAATTCAATTAAGAAATTAACTACTTCCCTTCTTTTGGCAGTAATTTTAATTCCTCCTTGTTTAGGCCAGTGGATTTTGGAGAGATGTGGCGGTGGATGGAAAAAGAAGTATTAAGGACATTGTGGTCAACATCTCTGAGACCGTGATTAAAGTTTAAGCAAATCATGGCAAAAGAGGGAAGCTTAATGACCTCAAATCTATTCTTGAACTAATAATTTATATTATGAAGAATAAAAGCAAGCTTATGATATGCAAGAGTGAGAACACTTTTAAAACTCTTTTATATTCTGAGCAAAACGATGTCTATCAAATATCTGAATAACCTTAATTGCATTAGATTATCTTACTATTTGTTTTGTTTTTACTATTTTATTTTCTCATATCCTAAATTTGCCAACAATTTCAACCCGTTACACGCAGAAGTTACCTGCCGCGACGTCTCCATCTAGTGGCCATTCTAGATTAGTACAGCTGCGAGGTTCGGCATTTAGCTGGTTTGTATGTTTACTGGCTGTTTGTTTAATTTTTATTTTGTCGGGTCATTCTTGAGTTAATCCTCTCATGCTGTCTGCATGACATTTATCTTAATTGGTAAGATGCATTGTAACTGTGCTATTTTTACAGCGATAAACCAAATTAATACATTCAGTCAGGCACATAAACAGAGTCTTCCTACCTGCTTCATAGGAATACGCTTTTAAGTTAAAAATAGTAAAAGCACCTTTCACACATGTTTCATTATCTGCTAGTAAAATTGGTTTGTTTTAAAAGCTTCCTTATTTACGTACCTCTTTCGTTGTAGCTGAGTTCTCAATGCCGAGTAATCCATACAGGTCCATTTGTAAGATTTCCTTCGCCTTTCCAGACATTTTTAATTTGAAACAAACTAGAGCAACTATACAGAGTAAACAAAACGCTCTTAATACCGTTTGCGCTGGTTCCGAAGTGGTAACGTTTGGCTAATTTAGCATTTGTTTTAGTTTTTCAGGCAGCATGAGTTTGACGTCGACGACCTTTTAACCTGGATGTACTTTGCATGCTGGGAAATGTAGTTTGTTGCTAAGCAATTTCGGGCTTCCTGGATTTTTTATATATATATATTTTTTTTTTTAGTTTTTTTAGAGTTTTACTCTTGACAGAAATTTTCGGGCTTTACTTTATCTTGTTTTATATTACATTTCACTAAAATTAGCACAACAAATGACAGTTTCCAAGCTGCTTTGTATAAAACGGTGTAAAAGGAAACATTCACTTGGTTACCACTGCACATAACTTTTATTTTTTCTCATATTAAAATTTTTTATCCATCTTTTTAACTTCCTTGAAATTATTATTGCTGCATAAAATAAGCTAATGGTATAATGTAAAAACATCTTTCTTCTAAATTTCTCTGGGGATGAGGATGTACTTGTTTGAATGGTGTCCAAGTGAGTCCTTCTTTCTGTGCCTTGTGACTTTTTTGTAACTTTAGTTATTTTCCTCTTCATGATAGATGACGTTACATAAAAATACCCAGAACACAATTTCTAGAAACTGTTTTGTAGCTAAGACACTGACATGTGTAACACTGAATGCACATAAATCATTCAATCTTATTTGACTCATTATTTATCAAACTCACTTTGAGGAATGGATTTTAGACTTCATACTGAACAAATTCTAAAACAAATTTAAAGAAGCAAAGAATATCCTAGATTTTTCTCAGGTTTAAAATTTATTTTACTGCTGTCAAGACATTTTTTACTATTTAATTGAAATTCACAAGAATATGAGAAAAAAAACACTAATAATTTTTAAAAGATCAAGAATTTTGTTGTTAATCACCCCAAGGTCTATTTACTGATAATTTAATTGAGTAAAACAAATGCACAAACAAGCATAGATAACCCAAAGTTGCCAATACGTATTTTATTCTACAAACTATTATTAAAAGAATAATATCAAAACTTTTCTGCAAAAGAAATTAAACTTCAACATATTGTCTAAAAGAAAGTAAAACCAAACCTTTATCTAAAGCTTGGTGGTTTTTCAGGGAGTTATAGAAAAGGTGGTTTAGCTGCCTATTTTTCTCCTACGATATCTACTCTGAGCGGTGGAGAAGTATCATGGCAGAGCTCCAGTGAAGTGCCTTGTTTTGGGTCAGGCGATTCCCCTCTTAGAACTAATTTCTCTCCCTCCCCTAATTTCAGCTTTATGAAATCCTCCCCAGCTTCTTAGCACCAACAGCAGTTCTGTCTGTCTGGAGGCAACGCAGAGAAAAGGTAGACTGCCAGTTCTGACTCAGGTCTTCTTGAGTATTAGAACCCCAGTACCTCACTGAAAGTCAAAGCTTCCAGGGAAGGAGTCATCAAAAGGTCTGATCAACCAATCTAAATAGACACATATTAGATTTTTGCTTTTTATTTTTCATCAACTAATATTTAAAATTATCACCAAAATTTGTTCTGACTTGTTAATATCAAGCATTCATTGTTAATGGACTTTGATATGCATTTGTAAGTTTTCAGAAAAAGCTCTTTTTAAGCATGACATTTGTCAATGTCTAATAACACTGATATCTTGAAGACTCAAGGATTCCACTTGTCATATAAGAGGTTGCTCCAATTAAATCTAAAAATCCAGCAAGGCCATTGTGAAGACACTTGGAGGAACATATTTATTGTGAGTAACAGAACAAAGGCAAACTTCCCAATTTGAATGGCAAAAACACAAATTCTGATAAGTGAGCCTGTCTGCATCTCTGTGATCATTACACAGCAAACATGAATGAGAATCAATGGTCCAATTATGCCTTACACACTTGACAGGCTGTTGGATGTTGCCAAAATAAGGCTAAAATTATTAGCAATCCGAAAACGATGGGAGGGAGGTACCTACACCACATTGATTTGTTATGCATTATATATCTTCTAAAGTTAGCTGAAAGATTTCTTTTTTTTTCCCCAAGTCCCTCGGTGGAAAGTCAGGGACTTTAAATCTTACAAAATTACTGCTTGAGACCAAAATCTTGTGTATATCAAGGTGAAATACTCAGATCAGGCTACTTTTTTTTTTTTTTTTTACAAAAAGTGGCAAAATTACTGCCAATTTGGATATTTATAACAACAAAAAGAAACACAACAAAGATATTGACTTTGAAGATTACATATTGGATCACAGCGTGTCTCACAATCCAGTTCCACAAGCTGAATTAGCAGTCTATTCACGATGACTTCATAATATTTACTTTCTAGTCTTTGGTTAAACATGGGAATGTGCAGCGACTATTTTGCTGAGGCTGGAAACACAGCTATACACCAATAATTAATCCAATAATAATCAATAAACTTATTCTGAAGTTATGAACTTCAGAATAAGTTCTGAAGTTCAGAACTTATTCTCCTTTTTATGTCTTGCTAATAGTCCCCAGGATAGAAGCTTCATTCTTCAATGTAACAATGGGGCTTATTGTGATGGTGCCTTTGTTTTGGATCTGCAAAGCAGGATGACAGCTCAGATCATTTCTGTCTTTTGTCTGGTGAAATGAAATTCTTTCAAGTCACAAAGACGAGCATAATCTGATCCACTAAAACGCAGAAACACATTTCTTAACACTTTTGATTCCCACGGAATCGAAAGTGCAGGCATTGTTGACTTTTTCAATTGAAGGAAGAACTTCTCCCTTCTCTTGAGTTTTATAAAATCTGCATCAGCATCTACTTTCAAGGGTCTGATTTAGTGAATCTGGGAACTCTTTTTTTCTGTTTCTCTCTTAATGCTTTCATCCGGAGGTCAGGTTCAGCTCATGGGATGGTGCGCTTGTGTGTGTGTGGGGGGGGGGGGGGGGGGGGAGGTGTCCAACAACTGGCTCTAGTCAGCATCACATGGAGAGCTTAAAGTTACACAACTATGCACACGTATGGAGAGGAAACTCTGCAATTCTGTTTTCAAAATAAAAGCACAAGCATCAAAGCTTCTGTAAAAGTAAAAACTTTCACCCAGTGAAACCGAAACCCAGATTATGTAAAAATCTGATGATTTCAAAAGAATTGAAGCTATTGCACAAAACACTATATTAAGGGGGACAACCTGTCCCAGATAAGTAACCATCTAAATTACAGCCAGTTTCTTACTGACTGACCCTTGCTATTATTCATTGCCATTCTTATTACATTTATGATTTTTTTCTAAATTACACTGTACACAGGAGGTAAAAATCTGTTTTATATACAGTATGTGCTGCACTTTGACACAGATACCCTTGTTATGTTAGACCTGGGGTGTTTCTACATACATGGTATTCTTTCCCAAACTTCCTCCACAATCCAAACCCATACATGTTAGGTTGAACAAATTTTCCAGATTGTTTTTTTGGTCTAATTCTGAACAGCCATTCAGTCAGATAGCTTTACACCAAGGAAAGGACTCAATGGGAAGTAATGATTCTTTTTTTCTCTCTCTCTCTTGAAGGAGTGTCCTATTTCTCCGTGAGATATTTTATCACTAACTGAACAGAGTGATGGCAGACTGTCAACCTTACGAATTTTTTAGAAAGTATCTGTTAGTGGTAGTGTTTAGAAAGTAGCATTTCTCAAACATTTCAGCTATGAAGATTTTCATTCCGCCTGCTCAAGCTACTCTTGTGTATTTACAAAGTCCCAGCGATGTCAGGAGGGAGCAGATAAGAATGGAGTACTCTCCTATAGGTTCAAGGCACTCTAATTGAAGAGTCACAATGTAGTTAGAACAGACTGAATAGACTCTGAGTACATGTGACAAGAATGAATAAAGTGATAAAATTCCTTAGGAGATGGCTGAGCTAACTATGACCTTGAGAAAGCAGAATGGATACAGCAGATGACATGCCTCTACAAATCATCAAGGTCTGAGAACCAGGACTCTATGTAATTTGTATTCTTCATCTCTCCACTCTTGTTTCAGACACTAGAACCTTTACTTCCAAATTAAATGCTAAATTTACGTTATCTAGAAAGTAGAGTATGCAACTCTGACCTAAAGCGCAGTCTTTTTTTTTTTTTTTTTGCTTTGCTCAGACGAGATGCTTCTGACACTATCTCTGGTTCATGAGTAGTTTAATACCATAGTTCTAGTCAAATTCCAGTTTCTACCACACCTTTTCCTTTCACTTAACTTTCCATTATTATGCTTGAATTGTATGGTGGCACATCCTCCATTTGGATAGTGTTAACTGGACAACTGGACAGTCGTGATCAAAATGTAACATTTATTTATTTATTTATTTAGTAGCTTCTTTGTAATATTCTAATTTTAAGTATGTTCTGATTCATTGAGATAATCCCAGAAATGCCTACTTTTTTCATATCGTACTTGCTTGATTCAAACCAAATTATTCTGAAAAGTCTAACAGGATGTTGTAGTACATCACTTGTACTGTGACTCCTTTGCAAGTGAGTAAAGGGGCCGTGGTGACTGGAGAGCGGCAGGCTGCGGTCCGCATTCCACGGGAAGGGGTCTGTCCTGCCAAGCAGAACCCAAACCATCAGGGGTCATCATCTCGTCTATTGTCTGGAAGAGGAAGAAAAACGCCTGCAACGCGCGCCGCTATGTAAAAGTCTGAGGAAGAAGCGATTTTTCCAAACTGAGAGAGTATTTATGGAATAAAACCAGGTATGGCATTGCATTTAATCTGTGATCTGCAATGTGATAACATTTAATTTTTCTTATCTTTCTCGTTTACGGACTGCCATGTTATGTCCCGTGTTATGTGTAAATGTCGCAAACTGAAAACAAAGATGTGCTAATTCTAACAATGTGCCAGCGCTGAATGCAGACTGAGTCTGTGACAGGATGCAACAGTCCTGTCGATCCATCTTGGAGGTAATAAGCGACCAAATTGTAGCGAGCTATATTTACCTATAGGCAGGAGGAAGGGAGGAAGGACGTGGTGATCAACTAAACAAGAATCCACGCAGAGGAATGTGGTTTTGAGGGTGTTTCTGAATCAAATGTGTAGTAACACATGGTTTTGGATGTCCCATCAGTTGCTAAAATATGCAGTCTGAAAGGGGAAAATGTGTAAAAAAAAAAAAAAAAGAAGAAGAAGAAAAAAAAAGGAAACTAAAACACTACATGATGTTTTATCTTAACACAGAATATGTGCCTGCAGACTAAAACTGGTCACTCCCTTTAAAAACACAGAGGGGAGGAGATGACTTAAAGAAGCCCCAGATGTTTTCTCTGGCATTTTTGAGCTCCACTCATTGTTTATATTCACTCCAAGGACTCCCTAGAAGTTTAAAAGACAGTTTTGATGTCAAATCTTCTTTCCTTAGTGTTGCATGTTCATGTAGACAAAACAAAATGGCTTGGTGAAAATACTGCAAACACCCCCTCTTATTTAGTTCAATCAAAATCTTTGACTTTCTTGAATTAGTTTAGCAGACAAAAGAGGAAGAAATAACATTCAAGTGTAAAAAAAATCCCTCAGCATATGCTTTAGAGGAAATAAAGCCGTGGAGATGTTTCTGCACATTCACAAGTGTTGATGCCGCCACAGTGGCAGTGGGCTGCTGTGTGGGCGCTGGAAGCAGAGGATCTGTGAGGAGGCATGTCTTGTGTGCAGTGAATCAGCCTGCTATTAGCAGTACACGTGGGAGCTCTGGCAGACAAGGTCGACAAATTAAAGGTGCCAATATCTACCTGAAGAGAAAATGCAAATGCAGGGTTTGATTGCTGACAGTTTGGTGCATTACAGGTTCAGTTCAGTAAATTAGAATATCATCAAAATGGACGTTTGTTTCAGTAGTTCAGTTCAAACAGATTCATTATATACAGAGTGATATATTTCAAGCGTCTATTTTGGTTTATTTAGATGTTTAAAATCCACAATTTAGTTTCTCAGAAAATGAAACTATTACATAAACCAGTTCAACATCTTATGACTTAGACAGTGATGTTGTAGGGGATTACCTGGCATCAACACCCTTCACAGGGAGGCTAAGCCACAAAAGATAATAGCTAATGAGATATCCAAGTAGAGTAAGTGAAAGTTGAGAGGAAGGATAACGCATGGTAAAAGAAAAAGTGCGCATGTGAAAGGGGTAACCTGCTGCTGACTTGACATTTGTCCAACAGATTGTCATTGCCACTTTACAATGACCATCTGTCAAGGTTAAGCAATAAACGTTTATTGCTATAGAAGCTGGGTTTTGATAGAATGTGTGGTCCATTTATATTAATGGAAAGTTAAGTGGAAGGAAAACATTGCACAGGCAACTACCTTAATTTCCTTGTGAAGCAAAGTTAATTTAACCTTCCGGTGTGACTCACAAGGGATGGACTTTGGCTGCAATCAGTGCGTTAAGAGCAAACATTCACAGATGTATGCCGAACATGTGCTACAACTATGACGTTTCTTGTTTTAAGCCACTTCTGAATAAGAGACACCAGAAATTATTTACCTCAACTATATCCACTCCTAAGGAGAGGGATATAAGGGACTAAAAGAGCAGACAAAATTTGAATAACAACCACCATACTATAAGGGTAACCAAAGACTTTACTGAATACTGTCAACCGAAGTGACCAAAATGCCGGCAGCCAAGAAAGACAACTTCTGACCTAATCCCCCCAGAGAAAATATGTAGCATTGCCAAGAGAAAGATTAGAGATTAGAAACACCAGACTCAACAATGCAGACAAGCTGAAGGCTGCCATTAAAGCAACCTCTGCCTCCTTAACACACCAGCGTTTAATATATTGACCTACAGTACATTGGTCCACATTTCTGCTTTTAAAAATCCTTTTATTTCTCTTTTTTTTGTCTTTTCTTAGAAACAGAATTTTGAGTTTTTACAAGCTATGAGCTGTAAGTATGTAAATTAACTGATATTATGCAAACAATATAACACAAAGTTTTTTTTCTTTTTGAATCAAATTACTGAAATAAATGAAGTCTTAATGATCCTCAAATTCATTGACCTTCACTTACAAATCTGAATCCTTGTGAAGAAAGTCATGTCATACAAAAAGGGAACTTCTACTGTTAGGCTAACATGTTTCTCAAGTATCAAGTTTCCTGTCCTGGGAAAGGACTTTCCTTCCTTTTGAAAAGTGTTGTGGAAAAAATTACTTTAACAAGGGTGTGGATGAGAAGAAAATAAGAAATTTATTAAAGGCTTGCAAGGTAAGAACTAAAGTACAGAGTCAAAGGAGTCTGTCAAGTCTGCTCTGATTAACAGTGAATTCTGGCTTCCTTTTATAGGTTCTGGTCAGTCGATAATATAACAGCAGGTTGTCACCGTCTCTGGGTATTTCCCAGCAAAGAGAAGAGAGGCTTGATTGGATTTTAGGTGACTTATAGGTGAACTTGAAGAGAAGACATGCAAGAATTTCAATGTGATTAATTACTAGGATATACAGTACAGAGGATGAGATGACAAGTGGCAGGATGCAGCTGTTTTCCATGAGTTGTCTATCCAGGAATAAGGATATTGATTGTTATGCACCAAGAATTCCATGGAGCCCAACAGAAATGGTCTTGCCATTTGTCTATTGTTAATGAAAGGGAGTTGTTATTTGATTCATAAAAGGCAGCCTCACTTCTGGGTTGGAGAAGTAAAACTTAGATGGTCTCCAGGATCAAAGACTTCCCCTCCCGTTATATGACACTGTAGAAGTCTATAGGAGAGCATCATGCTCTCAAACATGTTGTTATAGGAGAGCATCTCATGATAAGATCATCCAGACACAATCTAAAGCACAAGAGGGGTGAGGAGCACATTATAAAATTTTCCATTACAAAAGTTCCCAAGCCAACCTTGGAAGTTCTGCTCAAAGTTCACACTCCAGCCTGCCTGACGTGTCTTAGTCATAACAGAACCAGAATCCATTTAGCACAACTCTCCAAACTGTTAAAATTCCCCTAAATTTCAGGCGTCAACTTGGGACTTTTGCTCCTCAGCTCCTAATCATTAGGAAAGTGTGATGAACTGAAAGTGAAAGAAGAAACAAGATCACAGAGCATAACTGCTTTTAGCCTGAACAGTGCAGGGAACATTCCATCCTTTTTTTTGTGTCAGAGATGAACACAGCTCTTTGAAGGGTATTCAGAAGGCCTTTTGTGAACAGCCATTGTCTGCCTGCTTGCTGCCACGGTAACACTCTTCACAGTGGCAGCAGGACTAAAATGCTGCAGTCAGAATTGACAAATGTCTCACCAGAAAATGTGAGAAAATAATTCCAATTTTTACCTTAACACCACGCAGCGATTTAAAATCTGATGTCGCTTTTTTTTTTTCTCCACAATTCCTCGCTTTTTTTCTTTCTGCCAAACACTTTCAGAAAAGCGACTCATCCAAGCAATATGCAAGCTGCTTGTTTCTGTAGTTAAATAGCAGTAACGGCTCTCAGGGAAGGCATTCTTACTGCAGGGTAAAAGAAAGCACTCCAGGATTGTTTTTGCATGACCTTTCATAGAGCGCTGGTTTTTTTTTTTTTTTTCATGTTTATAACTTAGTGCCACATCTGTATATGTGATGCATTCCAAGTGTGAAACCATCAGCAGAGCACATTCAACAACCCAATTTCAAAACTGACGCTCCTACAAAGTCTATGGTTTAAACATTTATATTGATGTTTTTAGGGAAAGAGATTCCCTTTTTTAGCTTGAATGTGACTGTGGGAATGCGCTTTTTCAGGAGCCCAGGCTGGAGTTTATGGCAGTTATTAAGAAGAAGGGGACTTTGCTCTGTGGTTTTTACCAGAAAAGGCCAGTTGTGCAGTACATGTGTCCATTTGTGCCTGCACTAGATGTTTTTTTGTTTGTTTTCTGTTTTCTGTTTCTGCACAGTTTTGTAAATGCATTAATTTTCAACGGGTGTGCCATATTCACATAAATGTTTAGCCTTGTTTGAACTGAATACCTTTGCAGAGAGTTTATTAGGTTTTCATCTTGTGAATCTCTGTGCCACTAAAAGGTCACTGAATTTCCAGCAGCCAATGCTAAAGATGAAGCACAAATCCCAGTAAATAAAAATAGAATAGAATCATCCAGAAGATTTTTGGTTTGACAATTGTCCAAGAGATATTTCGTCAAAAGGAGGGTAAACCACAAAAGACCATTGCTAAAGAAGCTGGCAGTGTAAATCATGCTGTATACAAGCATACTAATGGAAAGTTCAGTGGAAGAAAAAGGTGTGGTAAAAAATGAGACAAGTGACGCCACATCTAACGATGTCAAAATTTACGAATGTTATGTCCATGTACTCTACAATACGTGGGATCAATGCTTGGCATCATGGTATATAAGTAATCAGCAAATGGCACTACTGAGTGGTAAAGGAAGCCCACATTGTTTTAATGGTAGGCCTCAACTTCTCTGAATTCATGGGTCTGTAGTATCACATCTTCATCTTTATTACCACACTCCTTTCACTTAACTTCCTGTTAATATGTTTGGATAAAGCGCTCTGAACATCCACCTTTTTTAGCAGAAACTGTTGTTTGTGTATGTTTTTCTGCCACATGTTTTCTTTCTGCTCAACTTTTCATATATCATATGACCTTTTGTGGACTTTTATGTCTCTGGAAGGGCAATGACTGTTTGCAGGCCAACTGTCAAGTCTTCTGTTCTGCATTATTTCGGCAAAACATAACATAAGAGGAATGTGTTCAAAAAATAAGCAAAAATGAAATGTAGACGCTTAAAATATAACACTGTGTGAATAAATCTAGATATTGTATGCGTTTTGAATTGCATAATAAAATAAAGCATTTTCATAATATCAAAATTCATTGTGGACCAATTGTAAATTTACATTTTTAGAAATCATCCTCATGCCCCTTTTGCATGGTCGACAGTAACATCTTCAGAAAGCACAGTTTATAAGCACTTCATTTAAGGTTGGCTTGTTTGTGGGGCTTTCCAGCCTTTTCATATAGCAGAAGAAGTTTAGTTTACAGCAAAGTTTTTCCTTCAGATGACTTATCCTTGAAGATGATGTTTGTGCTGTTGGGAATAACAGAGCAACCCCAGTTCACAGCTCTTCTCAACAATCCTGAAGGTGTTCTACAGGCAGTCCTGGGTTTCAGGATGCTTTGGGGCCCCATTCATCATGACCTTCCTGTTCCTGTTCACTGCCATTTCCTTCTTACTAACAGATAGTAAAACTTTAGGAAAAACTTCAGTTTAATTTCACCCTTTGTTTGCTTTGCCTGGTGTTCCGTTGAGTTATTTTTTTTAATCATACAAAAGAAGAATAACATGTACTCATCTTTGTTAAAATGTTGAAAGGTTTGATTTCTCTTGCTTTCTCCTTTAGTTTATAAACTATCCCTGTTTTCTCATAGATTATTTAAAGTGACAGAAGTCTTGTTCCAAAGGGACCAAATTGTTGCGTACCACTTTCTTTTATAGATAAAAACACAAACTGTCTGAGTTGAGCTTACTGTGAGATTAAGCTGGAATGTTTGGCAGAGCTTCTGATGACCGGACTGCTGACATATCTGTTGCTCTTCCACAAAGTGCAGACTTGCCGTTTCCCATTCTCTATTCCCTCCGATAAGGCTGTCTGTCAGTCTGCTTCCTCTAGTTTAGATAGATGTGACTGCACTGTATATATAGCAGCCATAATTCTTGGATATCAGTCACTGGCAGGCCCTTTTAGCAGTCTAAAATAATCTGATTTTCATCCTCTTTTACTGACAAAACCTTTAATGCTTTTCATTGCTCTGCCCTGTAGGTCTACCAAGCACCATGTCAGGGATATCCGATGGGAAAAAGAAGTGGGCAGCAGTCAGGGATCGCCTGGGCTCCTCTCAGGACTCCGACACGCAGCAGGAGGCCAACTTGGAGAGCGCCGACCCCGAGCTGTGCATCAGACTGCTGCAGGTTCCCACCGTGGTAAACTACTCGGGCCTGAAGCGACGCCTGGAAGGCAGTGACCAGACATGGATGGTCCAGTTTCTGGAGCTGTGCGGGCTGGATCTGCTCCTGGAGGCCCTGGACCGGCTCTCGGGCCGCGGGTGCTCCCGCATCGCCGACGCCTTGCTGCAGCTCACATGCGTCAGCTGCGTCCGAGCCGTAATGAACTCATCAGCAGGGATCCACTTCATCATAGAGAATGAGGGCTACATTAGGAAGCTCTCGCAAGGTGGGTTCAACAAGCTTTCTTGTTAACATGTCTTCATATTTCAGACGCCTCATTCAGCACATGCTCCACTTCATAGTTTTGTGTTAATTTAAAAAAAGAAAGTGAGGCACGGTTAATCACCCTTTTCCGATATTATGTAATATTTGTTGTGTTGGTCCTAACCTACAAGATGAAGGGATTTTCTGTGACTCATCATGCTGAGCTGAAGTTTCCTGTCATGCACTCACTGCCTTGCAAAAATGTTCAGACCCCTTGAACGCTTCCTCTTTTTGTCACGCTGAAACCATAAATTTCAATGTGTTTTACAGAGATTTCCCATGGTGCCATAAATCCTAATATTTATTTAGGATTTCTGAATCTTTATTGACAAAATAGCTGAAAAGATTTGTGTGCATTTTTACTGAACAACTTTAGACATTCTACTCTGGACTTTCTATGAAATAGCTAATGGTTGAGGAATGTCCTGTTTATCTCCATCCATCTTCCCTTCAACTTTAACTTTGTTATCCTGGCTGATGAAAAGTATCTGAACAGCATTGTGCTGCCATCACCATGTTTCACCATGGTAACCGTCTGTTCAGAGTTCATATTATTTTGCATTTATTCTTCAAAATTTTGTTTTGTTATGTGACCAGAGAAGATTCTTTCACACATCTGCCTCGGCCATCCACCTACACATGGCTTGAGCCAAACTGCACAAAGTATCTCTTCTGATTTTCTTTTAACAGTAGCAGATTTAGTCAGATTTATGGAGTAAATCATGAATAGCTGTATTTTGTCCCCTGAGCCATGAATCTCCCCAGCTCCTTTATAGTTACCATCTTGGCTTGCAGTTGTACCAATCTCTTTACATTTTCAGATGATAAATTAAACAGTCCATGAGATGTTCAAAGCTTGAGGTATTGCTTTCTATTTTGTTCCTTCTTTAAATCTATGTTTAAGCTATTTTCAATGTTCCTTGGTCTCCATGATGCTGTAATATTCTCTAGCAACCCTTTAAGGTCTTCACACAACAGCTGTTATTTTCCCCCGATAAGAAAATATTACACAAGTGGACCCAATTTTCTAATGAAATGACTTCTGGACGCACTTATAAATAAGTTTCTTATAAATAAGATCAAAAATGGGTTAGTATTTATTTTTTATTTTGCAAAGGAACAATTGTTCCCTTCCAGTATACTGAAGTTGGAAGACACTATACAGAGCAATGTTTCAGGACATCCTCAGAGCACTGTAAATATTGGATTTTCTTTGTTTTTATCTAAAGCAAAATGCCACATGGGTTGCAAAGTTCAGTTTGAGTAATCTCAAAGACAGCAAGACAAAGCATCCTGCTTGGACTTAAGACAATAATTAAAGTAAAGAGGCAGAAAAAAATATATATTTACCAAACCTAAAGTGTGAGAACTTAACGTGACAATACAAATATTCTGCAGCCTTGGACACCTCGAACATCATGGTGAAGAAGCAGGTGTTTGAGCTCCTCGCCGCCCTAAGCATCTTCTCTGCAGAAGGTCACCGCCTGGCTCTGGATGCCCTGGATCATTACAAGGCAAGCAAAACAAATACATCTTCCACATGCTCACCTGCTTTGGAGCTCGCCCAAATTAACTGGTTTCTCACTCATCTCTGATTCTCCCTCCTGCAGGGCTTGAAGACACAGCAGTATCGCTTCAGCGTCATTATGAACGAGCTGCAGGGCACAGATAACATCCCATACATGGTTACACTCCTCAGTGTCATCAATGCACTCATCTTTAGCACAGATGACCTGAGACAGAGAGATAAAATCAGAAAGGAGTTCATTGGTAAGTCATTCAGTTTACAAACAAGGTGATCGCAATATTTGTCGGTGGACGCAGAAGGTCAGCAGCGTTAGCTTTGTAACACATTTCTTTGTCACTGGGTCTCCGCTAAGAATAGGTCCAATGGCCTAATTCTCACACAAAACGCCTGGGAACTAAGTGTGTGCAACATTCTGTTTTCACAAGTTTAGCAGCACAGCTCGTGCCTGAGAAACTGCCATCAGTCTTGGATGGATCAAACTAATTTAAGAGTTTTATCATTTCTTTAAGACGAGGTGCCATCTGGAAATCTGAACCTTAAGAAACACACAGTGCTCCCCATAGAAGTAGCACCCAGAAATCAGTGTGGCAGACAAGGGAGCTGCAGCTAAACAAACATGTCAGCTCCCACCACATCAAAGCAATTAGCCACCTGGTTGACCCCTCCTACTATATGATTGCTCACCTGGGATCTCTGGACATCAATGCCGAACTAACAGCACCTAAGTGCTGAAGGATTGTTAAGATAACCTTAGAAAAAATCTAAGACGTGAATGTTGTGATAGTTTGAGCTTTTTTTTTATTGTTTCTGGTTTTGCAGGCCTCCAGTTACTTGACATTCTGCCAAAATTAAGGTAAGCCTGCTGTGGCTGAGTCTTGTCCTCTTTCTCTCTATCTCTCTGTTATTAAAATTCATGCAGTTTCTTTTATCAAAGTGATTAACAGGCTGCATGTACCTGCAGGTCTGCCTTTAATGGTACTCGGAGAAATACTGGCATAGTAATTTGTAGGATAAATATGGAAGAAAAAAAGGTTAGCTGCAGAGGCTTTAGCAGTCAAGAAGACTGTTTAAACACTTTCACCTCTGCCTCATTAAAACTTTAACTGATTCCCTGCAGAGGTATAGAAGATATGGAATATTCTTTTTTTTTTTTTTTTACAGGATGCGTCTTGAAAATAATTGTATGAAATTGTATGTGTTATCAGAATGTATTTACTGTCCTATTTTCTAAAAGTTAGTCATCTGTCTGAAATATTTTTTTATTTTTAAGTGAAAATCATAAATGTAAACCTTTAGCTAATCACATACATTCATAATCCAACAAGACCCTCTTTATACAGTTCTCTTTATGTGTTAATTTCTTTTAACATACCTGTCCTTACGTTAGTATTTGGTAAAATGAAGAATAATAAAGTTGAACCATGTTTTTATTGAGATATTTAAAATTTTAGCTTTGGATTGGAGACAGAAATTTAGAGCTTGAATTAAACCGATTACATTCTATAATATAATATTTGGTTTTCAGAGATCAAGAGGACGAAGACTTGATTATTCAATGTGAAGCTTTTGAGGAGGCAATGGCTGAAGATGAGGAGGAGCTGCTGCGAGTGTACGGAGGCATTGATATGAGTAATCACCAAGAAGTGTTCACTGCACTCTTCAACAAGGTGAGTCCAGCAAACAGTTGGCATTATCCAATTAAGTAGAAAGTGAATAAATGCATGCTTCGGTTTCATTCAGGGCAGTGTAGACGAGGGGGCGACAAACCTCCGGCCACCTTTTTATTAACACCCACACATCAAAATAATTTATTATCTAGACAGTACCAGGCACAAAGTTTGTATGGTTCAAAAACTCTTCTGTACCTTCATGTTTCGAACCAGTGGATCCTTGTTTTTGTTTTTACCAGACAGCTGTCTGTCTATGACGCACAAATAGCTGAGATTATGTATTAAAGTACCGCATGTAAACCCAATTATTAATCGAATATTGAACTCTTATTAGAAACATTGCAGCTCCGAAGGACAAACTTCATATCAGTTTCTAATTAGTGCAGAACGGCAGACAGAAAACATGGAGATATGAAAAGAAAAAACTGATTTAGGAGCAAAATATCTATATTTTTTTCCTTTTTTTTTTTTTAAACTTAAAGACGAATAATCTTTTCCTAGGAAATAATCTGTCATGATTACATCAAAATATTCATTATGGAGATGTCATATTTTCAAACAAAACAAAATATAACTTTTTGGAATGGGTACAAAAATACTTGGATTAATGGAACAAGAGCAACTGTGTCCTTTCCATATTTAGAGAAATAAAATGAAGGCATAGTTCACTTGAAAAAATAATAAATCACATAATTTAACTGTAAATAATTATGTGGCAGTTTGTGTAATGGGGCAGTTGGTGTCGTCTTGTTTTTAGAATGCTAATTCTAATATGGGGTGGGGGGACATGCAAAAGAACTTAAACCAGCAAAAAAAAAAAAACTTTCTGCATTCCTTTATCATTAAGAATCACAGTGAAGTAGCTGCAAAGTTACAGGTTTCAGATTTTATCCTGAGGATTTTTCTTCCATGCCTAACTCGTATGTGTGTGCAGGTGAGCAGCTCTCCAGCCTCCCTCCAGCTGCTCTCCATCTTGCAGTCCGCACTATTGCTCGGGCCGAGCCGAACCGATATCTGGCTGGCTCTGGAGTCCATCACCAACAGAGCCATACTCCTCGCTCAGGATTGTGAGTCAGCACTGCAACAGCAACGCATTCACTAAAGACAACACTCAAAAGAGGCTAATAGCATGATTAGCGAGCGTTTACCCAGGAAGACTGATTTAAGTGCATCATTAAAGTGAGGCTGAAAGCTTTGTTGTTACGTGAGAAATGCTTTTAAGTGTCGTTCATTGCCGTGTGCGTTTGTTCTCCAGCCCAGATGGAGTCCTGTGAGAAGATCATGCAGCGACTGATGTTCTTCAAGGGGAGGAGCTGCGAAGGCCATCATGAAATAGATGGGCTTGTGCTGAAGGTGGACAAGGCTGTGCAGACCGGTCTGGATCAGGAGGATGGAGACAAACAGGACACCAACACAGCATCCACTCAGAAGCCTCTGTGTGCCTCTCCTCCCCCACCTCCACCACCACCTCCACCTCCTCCACCACCACTACCTGGAGGGCTGGGTGGACCTCCTCCACCGCCACCCCCTCCACTGCCTGGAATGCCTCCACCACCCCCACCACTACCATGTGGTCCGGGGATGCCTCCCCCTCCACCACCATTACCAGGAATGGGTGGTGCACCACCTCCACCTCCTTTACCTGGGATGCCTCCACCTCCTCCTCCTCCGCCGGGGATGATTGTGCCTCAGAGTAGCCAGATCCTGGGCTCCAGTACCCCATCAAAGCCAAGCAGATGTCCCACTCTGAAGATGAAGAAACTCAACTGGCAGAAACTTCGCTCTGTCGCAGGCAAGTCGTCATTGCTTTCCCGTACATCTTAAGATTAACTTGGACTTGGGTATTTAATGTCAATGTGAACATTTTCAAAAATAAACTCCCTCTAAATGCAATGGAACTGCAAGACTTGTTTATATGGCATTTGCAAGCTTAGAGTCTTCCTTCAAAGGGTTTTCCTTTGACACTAACCAACAACCTAAGGGTTGCTGCTGACATGCTATACCCCTGTTCAGCTAAAAGTATTCCCTGATGACTGCTGTCTCTTACTTGAATAATGCCACTGCCAAAGGGCAAAACATGTTGCCTGGGTGGTTCCCCACATTTCAGTTCTTTAAAGCATCCATGGGATGTGGTGGACAAACGGGTTGGATGCAACGAGACCCCACTTCCCAGTGCAATGGACTTCAGACCTTTGCTGCCACAGGACACCATCAGAGGTCTAACGGAGTCTCTGCCTCAACTGATCAGGGCTGTATTGACATCAGTAACAGAGATTACGGACTACTAGGCAGGGGGCATAAGGTTAGGCCTAATCAGTGTATCTTTGACTTGTTCCATCATGCCCAGAACCTCGGGGAAATCACCAAAATTCCTTATTTTGGCAAACTCCCAAACTCATTGGTTTGGGAGATTCTTCCCTCTGGCTTTTCCTCCCCAGGTAAAATGCATTTGTCTTTGTACTTTCATGATTGTTTTGCAGTGCAACATAATGGAAACACAAACTTTTTTTTTTAACTTTATTCCAGACTTTACTGTTTTCACAGATAAAAATTCTGATAGTTTCCAAAAAGGCTTCTTAAGGATTTTGTGTGATTAAAATTATTGGAAATTCAATTGAAGATATAGACATTTGTTTCTGTTATTTGAGTCAAGTTTATTTGTATAGCACATTTCAAAATGCTTTGTACCATTAAAAACATAATACTGTAACAAATTATGAAACAAGCAGTAAATATTACATTTTGTAATGGAAACAGGTGGGTTATTAGACTTGATTTAACGTAATTCAGCATCTTTGTAGTTTTCTGAGAGTTTGTTCCAGACTTGTGGTGCATGCACGCCACCCCAAGCTGATATCAGTGAAAGATTCATCAAAATAAACAGTTTCTTCTTTAATCATTGTTTAAGTTACAGAAAGGCTGCATTTTTGCTTACTAATGTTTGGATATAACATTAATCCTAATGATCCTAAATCAGGTTCCCTTCTCTCCCTGAGCGCAGATGGTCAGTCCATGTGGGCGTCGGTTCAGAAAGAACCGCCTCCTCATGAGCCAGACTACGGCAGCATCGAGGAGCTCTTCTGTCTGCCAGTCACCGAGCCCAAAGACAAGGGAGCAGCTGCTCCTGTGAAGAAGGAGCCCAAAGAGGTGAACACTTCAGAAACATTATTTCAGACAAAACGCATGTGTGCTTTTGTCAGCATTGATGATAACACATTGATCTTTGTTTCTTCTATGTGTTCTATAGATAACATTCATTGATCCAAAGAAAAACTTGAATATGAACATATTCCTTAAGCAGTTTAAATGGTAAGATTTTACTCTCCATTGTCTTAAAAACCTATTGTGCATCATGCTATATTTCTATAAGTGACTTTTTTTGTTGTTTTTTTTTATGCTCAGCACAAATGAGGAGTTTGTAGCCATGATCCAGAACGGAGACCGAAGCAGGTTTGATGTAGAGGCGCTAAAACAGCTTATGAAGCTCCTACCAGAGAAGCATGAGGTTTGTTGCAATCTTTACTCAAATAGACTTGGCACACCTGTCTGCTAACTCATTACCTATTTTTGAAGTTTTATTGCTTATGTATTTTTGGCGTAGATTGAGAATTTGAAGTCCTTCCAAGGAGAAAAAGACAAGCTGGCGAATGTTGATCGCTTTTACACCTCTCTACTTAATATACCATGGTAAATTTCAGCTTTATTTCTAGCTTTATCGCATATTTTTAGTTTGCCTCAGCTCAATTTCAAACATTCTATATGGTGGTATATGTGCACAACTTAATGTCGTCAGTAAATAAACAATTTTTGTAATTTTTTTCCTTCTTTTTCGCCAACATGCAACTACATTTTACACTGCTCAATGATATATTATGTGTTTTGGGGGGGGGGTTATGTAGAAGATTAACATGTAAATAGCAATAAGACTTGCTGCATAGCTGTGGCCCTACTTCCTTTTGAAATTATGGGAAAGGCAAAATATAAGAAATACTTTTGCTTTTGTAATATTTTAATTTGTCTATAATTTTGCCCTAGTCAAAAATAAAATCTCCTTCTGTGTTGGTGGGTAAAATTTTAATCATTCTTGAATTACAGTTCAGGGCTGCAAAACAATAAGTTCAGAGGTGGCAAATGGCCCCCAGAAAACTCTTTGCACACCAAGGCTGTACACCATATCTCATTAAAATATTTTTTTTAATTGCACTTATGTAATCAAATTGTCAGAGACAAAACTTATTGTTTTCATCAGCTGCAAGATAGAATTAATATACTGATGTACAGGAGTTTCCTGTTTGAATTCAGTTGCTGAAATGGATGAATGTTTTGGTCATTTCAATGATTGTGATGCACCTCTACTTTACAAATTTTTCTATCCATGTCCTCAGTTATCAGCTCAGAATTGAATGCATGTTGCTGTGTGAGGAGACGGCATCACTGCTGGAGATACTCAGGCCTAAAGTGAAGCTTGTCGAGGAGGCCTGCCAGTGTAGGAAACTGCACGTCAGTTGAAATGCGCCCTAAATGCTTTAACTGTATGTAACACTTTTTTTTTTTTTTTTTTTTTTCCAGCTCTCCAGATGAGCACATTGCTGCCCAGTTTCTGCAGACTCATCCTCGATGTTGGAAATTTTCTCAACTATGTAACAACCCCCTACACTCTTATGCATTTACTTGAGGTGATATTTGTTCATCTTGTGCATTTTTAATTGCCAATCTACTTTCAGGGAAGTCACACAGGAAACGCTGAGGGGTTTAAGATCAGCTCTCTGCTCAAGTTAACGGAGACGAAGGCCAACAAGAGCCGTATCACGCTGCTTCATCACATCCTGGAGGTATACAGACAGGCCAACAGCTGTCCAGACTTATTTCCCTCTCAATCAGTCATGAATATGTTTAATTACCCACTTTGTGTCTTGTTTTCCAAAGGAAGCAGAGGCGAACCACCAGGAGCTCTTGGCTCTGCCGGATGACATAGAGATATGTCAGAAAGCAGCAGGGTACAGAGATATTTACTCATTATCATGACTTTTTCTTTTGGTGCTTGTAGTTATATTCATTTTAATGATGATTGGGAACAAGATAGTTGAGACCACAGCAGAGGACTGCAGAAGACTGATCCTGGGCGGCAGTGCATAATACAGTGGTTATCACAAGGACTTTAACTTGTGATACAGTTAAAGTCCTCAGCTTGACTTTTAGTTCTTGAAATTAAATTTTGAGACTATTTATTTTGTGAGGAGGAAGAAGGTAAGAACAGAGATCATAAAACTCAGTGGAGAAATGTAGGCTTTGTTTACATACATAAAACCGCTGTCTGGAAACTGTCAGTACTTTTGGATGTTGATTGGGGAAAGGTTCCACGTTTATTATGCACTGCATCCGCTGTAGTTGCCATTCCAGGGCACTATATGGTGCTGTGACTTTTTGTTTTGTTTTGTTATTGCAATTCTTTTTACCCTTACAAGTCCATCCAGTATCTAAAGTGCAAAGTGGCTCAGACACTGAGCAAAATTTGTTTAAGCTAATTATTGTGGCTTAACATGTAGAGGGATAAATTGGTGAGAGTGGTTACTGATTATCACCATTTGTAGATTTACAGATGTTTAATAGTGATGGAACCCACAGAAAAAGTTCTCACTCCATCTTTTTTTCTGTCTTGAAATTGATTGGTCACACATCAATTTGATGAATGCTTTGTAAAATTAGCAATTGTTTAACTATGACAGTGATCTGTCATAATTAAGAAGTAGTCTATCAGACATTGCAAACCTAAATGGCTCATCTATATATAGTATGTACTTCCTGTGTGTGTTTTTTGTTTGTTTAAAAACTGGTTTATCTGCCTTGGGATAAAAATTGAAAACACAACATAGAATGTATTTTTTAACTTCAATATTTAGAGTTTTTTGTGGCTCTATTGTACAGATGTTTTCATGTCAATTTACTCTTGATTCCCAGATCTGTTAGAGATGTGTAACAAAGGGCTTTCTGGCTTCTTCCTAGGGCCAATGTGGAGTCCATGCAGTCAGAAACTGGTGCTTTGCTCAAACAGCTCAATGACTCTGCCAAGAAAGTGTCAAACTCTGTGGATGAGGTGAAGGAGCAATACGCAAAAATACTTGAGGTAAGAGGACACTCTGAAGGAAAAAAATGGTTGCCTCTTTTATGTTTTTTTTTCCTGCAGTTGGATCACATCCTAAGAGGTGGCCTTGCTTTTAACTGCAGGAAAACCTAAAGGCGTGCCAAAGTTTAAATGAAAGATTCACAGAGATCGAGAAGAAGAGGAGTGACCTGGCTGTCTACTTGTGTGAAGATGTGAGTCAGCTGTCGCTTGAGGAGCTCTTCGGAACCATCAGAACTTTCAGAGAACTTTTTATCAAGGCACTAAAGGTGAGGGAAAATATTTCAATGCTAATTATCTCAAATAATATCAGATTTACTTTAAAACCGCTTTTTTGTGTGGAGTCTGTACGACACTCCACAGCTGAGGCTGACTTGCATGTGTGGGAGTTCAGTTAGGAATATATGTATCGGTTGACTCAAGGTTGAATGAAGGCTGTTATTGTTTCCACCTAAATGATTCAAGACAAATTGCAGTGTATGTTTGGTACTCGTCAGTGATGGTGACACTCTTTGTTTCCTGATGAAAGGAGAACAAAATGAGGAAAGAACAAGCTGCCAAGGCTGAGAAGAGAAAGAAGCAGCTGGCAGAAGAAGAATCCAAGAGACGAAAGGGAGAGAATGGAAAAATAAGTAAGTTTTGCTCTGGAAATCTAAAATGCTGACCTAAAAATATAGATTTTTTTAAATCGAGATGGAGAAAATTTCCAGGGCAAAAGAATAACTTTCAGTCACCTACTTCAGCTTTTATGATTTTGTTTCTTTTAGTTTGGCGAATAAACACTAATGAAAATCACTGCTCCTCATCAGTTGGGTTTACACAACCTGTGTAGAAACTGACAGCTCAGCTTTGCAGCATTGGGCCTTTTAATTCACCATTCAGTTGCTGCACATCAACTTTTTGGCTAAATTGAGCTCCTGACCATTTTATGACATTAATTTACTTTTCCTGACAAGAAGGTTGACTGCTTTTTATTCAAAGGCAAGCTGTTTTCTCAACAAAACAAAGAATTTCTTCAGCAAACTTACTTTTGACTGATTGGAATGAGAAAATTGCCTAAAGTTTTCCCATTTTCCCCTTTGCATTTATCAAAGAGGTAATGAGCACCATGAGCCCACTTAATGTGCAACCCAAATCCTTGGTGAATGTAGTTTTGCGTTTCTGCCCTGGTGCTTTGAAATCTTCCCAGAAATTCAACATAAAGGCATACTGTAAATATTTACTCAGCGAGTGGTTCCTTATACTTCTGATGTCCAAATAACCACAAAAATGTATGTTTATGTTTTATGCAACACCAGTGCTACAACGTAAATTTGTCCTACGAGCATTAATTCTATATTTCTCACCAGAAGTTGTACCTAAGTGTCTCTAATATTTTCATCATTTTAATGACCTTATTTGTTGCAGTAAAGAAAGGCATTATGCCACAAAACGATGGCTGCATCATCGACCACCTCTTGGCAGACATCAGGAAAGGTTTCAGCCTGAGAAAGACCCGGCCAAGGTGCGATTCGGAAAGCCTCTCCTCTAGTGAAATGCGTAGAGATACATGCCCACCTGGTAAGGACAAGAGATGGTGGTCTCCATCCTCAGCTCCTTGCTCCATCCCTGAATGCATTAACCACAAACCACCAACCTGTCTTATAAGATTATATGTGCTTCTCTGCCCTGCCCCCTCCTGCATTTAGCTAAGCTAGTGTTGTTGCAACTGCTTTGTGAAGCTACTTTAGAGTTTCTTTGCTTGATGAGCTCTTTGTCATGCCTGCTGTGTGCTTTTGCTTATTGTGATTCACCAGTGAAGGACAGTAATTCAGCTAACATGTGCCGCTCAGGAGTTTACATGCTCTCATTGACATGGCTGTCTTTTCTTTCTGGCTTTAGAGGAAATATTTGAACCGATCTTTATTTGAAATGGTTATACAGCAAACGGTTTCAATGAATTTACAAGAAAAAGTATGCTGTGTCTAAAAGTAACATTCATGTTTAAAAAAAACAAATCGGCTCTGCCAATTCTGCTGACTGATCATTAATATGCTTAAAGGTGATTAGGAATATTTTTAATTATAAAAATATTAGTAGGCACCCAAACATAGATTTTGTCTCTTTATAATTTTGCCTCTGTTAATATATTTTGACTTTTCTCTAATCCTGACATTATACCGTCTTCCTTTAAAAAATATCGGTGGGGTAGTTTTTAGTCATTCCTTCCCTGAAAAAATTTTTCAAATCAGTCATTAAAAGTTAAAACCTATTGAAACTCGCGCTTCGTGGATGCAAACTTCTGACCGGCACAGTGTATCTCCATCAGTACAACCTGCATCTCTCCTTTAGGTTCAAGTGTGAAGTCTGCAGACGAAGGAGCCGCCCCCTCCACTCCCTCCAAACCTCACTCAGAGGATCACCAGCGCCTCGAAGGCGAAGTGAACGGCTTCATCAGCCCGTCAGCAGACACTGCACAAGCTCCACAGCTGAGTGCAGCCCAAGATGGGACAGCAGTGCCTCCCAATCCAACCCCTGGACAGCCATTCACAACAACTCATATTCCTCTGGAAAGGCCGGCATCGCTACAGGATGGTAAAGGCCAAGAGAAACCCACTGCCTCTGTACTGGACACAACACCACCACCTGAGGCTGAAGTTCAACCAGGTCTACATACAAACAGCTTTTCTTTAGATTCAACGGAGACTAGCGTCCTCAGTCCATCATCCCTGTCAGATTCAGACCTGCTTGAGGCCGTGCTGGACAGCGCATCGAGCCTGGTGCATGACGTCTCAGACGAGTCGGGCATTAGCAAAAGCCTCGATAACCAAGAAGGTTCATCTGTTACAGACACTAATGGGAAATGTGGTGAACTTCCCAAAGGGGATCACAAAACAAGCCATTTACCAAAAGCAAGGGGAGAAGATGAAGGTGAAGACAAGGAATATGTAACTGTGAGGACATGCGGGGAGGATGAAGTTTGGAGTAAGAAACTCTCAGAACCTGAAGCAAGTGTAGTTGCACTCGATGAGGGCATCAGCGGGTGTGACTTCCCAGATGGGCAGGAACCGGAAGAAGTGCCGTCGGTCTCTGAGGAAGTGTCCACCTCTGTTGCACCTGAACCAAAGAAACAGCTGAAGCTCTTTAAGCGAAGCAAAAAAAGGAGTAGTCAAGGTAAACCATTCATTCATTACAATAAAGGTCACACTTTGAAAGCTAGCTTCTCAAGATTTTTTAAAAGGGAAGCTATCTTTTCTTTTGCGTTTGTCAGTTTACTTTTTATGTTCTATCTCTTGGTGAATTTATATGAGCAGTTTTGCATGAACTCATTCATTTTTACGGTACAAATGCAAATATTAAATACTGAATGGATTTAACTCTCTGGTCAGTTTGTTTTGAATCTTCTGTTTTCCGTTTGACTCTCTGAAACACAAGGTAACAGTGGGAAAAGTGGGAAACGACACACTAAACATAAATCAGGCTGTGTGTTGCAGTGAGGTAGGTCAAATCGACCCGGTGCCAGACTGTAATCAGGATTATCCTAACGAACTCAATCATCGTCAGAGCTCTGTGCCAATAACACGTCATCTGTCGGTCTAACTGGAATCAGGATATTTTTCATCTGTCTGTGTCGTCTGACCCTTCTTAATGCTTGCTCTCCCTTAACACTCTTCAGACTCAGTGTTTGGTCATGCTGAAATCTTTCCTTGAGCTGATTCTAATGCCATTCAAAGCTGGTGGAAGCAAAAACCTGCCGCCGCACTACCATGCGCAGCAATTAATCCAGTACTGATCTCGGTCGGACTTGCAGTGTGAAAGTTGCTGTGGTGTCATTGTTGACTTTCCCCATGAAATCTCACTTTTGTGTCCTCTGTCCATATTTAACTGTCCATTCTCTGGAACTACAAGTGGGACTGTCTACCAACAGTCTCCATAAGCTTTCTGTAAACTTGGCTCTGTGCTTTTAACTCAATGAAAACAAATGTTAATGCATTCAAATGTTTCATCACTTAAATGTGTATATTTTTTTTTATTTAGATGCATCTTAATCTGTACATTTATATATTTTTAAATATATTAAAGTGTTTCTGGAAAAATGTATCTCCCCTGTATTCATTTCAATATTTGTTTCCCTACAGGTGATTCCAGAAAAAAGAAATCGAGAGGAAAAAGAAAGTGTTAATTTCCTGCTGGATTTATAAGCTGAAGAAAAGATTTTTAATGATCTAAAATGAGAATATTTACTGCAAGAACTCTCTGAAGATGTTGAAGTTGTCATCAGTCGTCTACAGAATCTCCCCTTGACCAAGAAGTAAAACATCCAGGTCTGATTTTTCACAGCATGGGTGTTGGTGTCACTTTATGTAAATTAGAGTTTGTTGTTTATATGAATGCAGAGCAGTCCTAAGATATATAAATATGAATGTGCTTTATATGTTTGTATATTTTGTAATAATTAGTGAAATGTGTTTTGCTATGAGTTGTGGTTACCCTGCAGCACCTTTTGAGAAGATATTGTTGGTGCAAGATGTCTAATTTATCAAAACAAAAAAAACAGCCTTTGTCTCAATTTATTTATATATTCTAGCAATCTCTAAAATAAATAAATGTAACTTTTAATGTTGAATATATTTTAATAAAATTTACTGTATTTTTTTTTTTCTCAAAGTGTTTTCCCCCAGCACTTTCTGTTTTTTTTTGTTTTTGTTTTTTGCTGGGTGCTTCATAACAATAAAATTTGCCATGATATACATTGCTGGCCACATTTATTGACAGTTGATGAAAACAAGTAAAACATCTCCAAATAATTTCATCTTATAACATAATCTCACCTTAAACAACTGTGCAGTTTTGTATGTACTTTCTTTTTGAACACCTATCTGTTGACATACACTGTTCAGTGCAGAGGGTAGTGCTGGTGCCTATTTCCATTGCTCACAGAGCCACAGCCATGCACTAGCACACTTAGTCCAAAGAGCAATATACAGTACATAACAATCAACAGTCGCTTTAGGAGCAAGCTGGATTCCCTGGAGAGAATTCCTACACGAACAGAAAAAACCTCAAAATTCCAATCAGAAAGACACCATCCTGGGATTCACTCCCATGAAATCAATATTTCATTGTGTAGTCCCAAAACAGAACAAACAAAAGTTATTGAACACAATATTATCATGAAAAATGAAAGCTACATGTTGCACAGACTGTCCAATATACAGCTTGAGTGCCTCAATGAGTGAATCAGGAGGTCACAAAAAAAACAAAAAACTTTAAGACCATCTAAAGCAATGCAGGGCTCACTTGCTTCAGTTAAGGCTATTGTTCTGGGCAAAATTGTGTCCATAGCAAATTTCCAAGGTCAGAACCGGTTCTGAGTTAAGAACACAAAGGCTTGTCTAACATATTACAAAAAAAAACAAAAAACGTATCCCCCAAGACTTCTGTAAAAACAATCAATCAGTTGAAAAGATGAAAGGTTGACTTTTTAGAAGCTGTCCTGTAAAATCTGCTGGAAAAACTGACAGCATTACAGAAAAAAGAACATCATGCAGAGGATCAAGCATGATGGTGGTGGTGGGCTGATATGATACTGTTGTGATCCATTACCTGAACCATGCCTTGATTTATGGAACCATGGCTTCTGCTTTTTGGTACTAATTCTTCAAGGAAAATACCTCCACATCACTTCATAACTTTATCATAACTTTAGTAATTAATATCACTCTTTTTTGCTTCACATCTTATTTATATAGAACAAACATGACAACAGGCCAAGATTAAATAGAAAATTTTACAGCCGAATATAATGTACAAATGACTTGTACCAATGATTTAGTCTTAATTAATTTTAACCATGGTTGATTTCCTGTTTGAGTTGTGATGCTTTTATTTTGAAGGCACCGCTTCCCGTTTAACTGTCAGCGCAAATGCAGCTTAACGACAATCAAAAGAGGATAGATGGTAACGGAGCTTATAAAATATATTTTATTATGAGCAGCTTCCTTGATAGAGGCACAAGGTATGTTTATTATAATCTAAATAAGTATATGCTTCAAATTTTGTGGTACTCAAACTATGCATTTTAATTACAAAAATAAATTTATTTTACTTTTGCAAACTTTTTTAAGTTAAGATTTATTGCCATTAAACTTACAAATCATCAGTAAAGTGTCATTCTTCATTCAGGGCGGCATGCTTCAAATTATTAGGCCTGACTTGATTACAAAACCTTTTGCTTCTCTCAGCAATTTAATACTTGAAAATGAATCAGTGGTATTTTAATACTGGATGATAAAAAGACTAAAACAGACAGATAAAATGACATCACTGACGAAACTCGTTGGTTTCTGATCGGCGTGCGTGACCACTGACTGAGCAGGTGACACCAGGCTTAACTAAACCTGACTGTTAACCTGGTCTGGCGCAGGCTAGTTGTGATAAGTCGCCGTGGTAACTTATGTGCTGCTGCTTTTGTAAAACCGAGTCCAGACACAGCCAGGATATTCCAATCCGCTATCCTGACACAGCATTCGGGTTTCCACTTTTGCCACTCTTTGAATGTTTCAGCTCATAAACAAGCTTTAAGAGGAATCAATTTGCGAACTAAAAATAGTACTTTTATGAATATTTAGTTTTCAAAATGTAAGACCAATATAAAAATGTCTGACATTAAGTTTATTTGGCAAAATACCACTGGTATAATTATTTAAATTTAAAGCGATTAAAAATATATATTTTTGTACTTATCAATATACTCAGAGATATATATTTTTCTGCATTTTCAGTGTGAAAATATATTACTGCATAAGCATCTTTGCCTGTCATGCTCGTAAATGTATGAATATTCCCTCATGCTTCCCTCTGTGTCAAAGCTTTTGAGCAGAGGTGGAAACCACTTGGAGAGCTACGTATCTCTGTGCGTCTGCTTCTGACATCACCCCTTCTGAAGTTACAGATATGGCAATGCCTCTCCTGGAGACAGCTTAGTCTTCTTGAGACTGAAAGACTAAAGCAGGCGTCGTTATGTCGCTCAACTGGTCGTCCAAGGAGCAGAAAACCCAGAACCAGCCGTCAGCGGGTGGACAGAAGCGAACGCGCAACGACGCGGGGAACAAGGTGACAGTGGTTCTCGGTGCGCAGTGGGGGGACGAAGGAAAAGGGAAAGTTGTCGACCTTTTGGCCACCGAAGCTGACATTATCTGCCGATGCCAGGTAAACATCAGAATTTGGGATTTCTTATATAATGGTTTCAGTGACATATGCCATTTTTTTTGAAAGAGGGTTTGCACATCTTAGAATAAAAGCGGGCACTGACGTTCAGACTGGTAAACACCTGAAAATCAGTTGTGCTTTCTGGAACCCTCGTGTTTTAGCAAGTTTTTATTATTGGTCGTTAACTGATTTAACAATAATGTGTGGCAAGTGTACCAAATGCCATTAAATGCAACAAAAAGTGGAACCTCATATCCAACTCATGTCAAATAGTTACGAAATGTAACCTCGGACAGGTTTGTTGTCCAAGTACATTGACACACAACACTCTAGAGGTCAATCGTACACGGAGCCCTTTCAGCAGTTGGGGTGTTGTGCTTTCTCCACTGTCAGGAACTGGTACCCTGTGTTCTGCAAGATTTAGAGCCCCACCCTCCGGGCCGGAGAGGTCACATTCTCTGGCTGGTTTGATATGTGAGAAGGCCAGTCTAGTGGGGGAAAAGAGCAGAGTGCCAAGCCTGTTAAATTGGGTTATGGAAAAGCTTGGACGTTACAAAATGTCACCATGTTTCCCAAATATGAGACTTGTCATTGCCACTAAGTATTCTGATGTAACAATTTATTATTATGTATTGACGCCCACTGAACCTTTTCACATTTCTTTATGTCACAAGCACCAACATCAATGAGGATATTTTATGAGTATTTACCTGATAGACCAACAAAAGATGGTATATAATTACTTACTATTCTATTACATTCATAATTCCATAATTACTATGGACAACAATAGTCTAATTTTCTTCACAGATTCTCAGATGAATTTAGGTCTGGACTTTGATTGAGCCATTCTAATATAAGTGTTTTGATCTAAGCCATTCCGAAGCTTTGGTTGTATCTCTGGTGTCTTTATTCAGTTTAAAGCCAAATCGCTGCCCCAGTCTCAAATCTTTTGAATGTGCTGTATGTAGCTTCATCCATTTTACCATCTAACTATGACCAGCGTCCCTTCCCCTTGATGCTGCCACCATCATGTTTCACAGTAGAGATTTTGTGTTGAGAATAATTTCCTGTTTTAGTTTGTTTTGCATGTATTTCCTACATTCAATTTCCATACAATCTAACCAGAGCACTTTCTTCCCCATGTTTGTCTTCAGTAGGGACAATGAAAAACTTCTTATAGGACTTCTTATGACTATAATTGGATATCCCAAAAAGAGTATACAATTATGATGGAAGAAAATGGCAAAATACATTCCTCCACCAGAGCTATTAATCTTTGCAACTAATCCAGAGATAGCATGGATCTCTTGGCTGCTCATTGGATTAATTCTCTACTTTCCCAGCAAATCAGTTAAGGTGGATATTCTTGGTAGATTTTCAGTTGCGCCACACTCGTACATAGATACAAACAGTTTTCATGTGACGAGTACTCCGAGAAATTTCCAAACTTTCATACATTGCGTTATATTCCAATCCGGTTTTAAACTTTCCTACAACTTTATCTCTGGCCTGTCTCATAGGTTCCTTCTTCTTCATGATGCTTCCTCGTTGTTCTCTGTTCTCTTAGAACAGCTGGATTCATACTGAGATTAAATTACCCACAGATGTGCTTATTAGTAATTAGGTGCAAGGGAATTGTTTGTGCTAAATTTAATTTTAGGGGTAACACAGGCTGATTACAAACCTTTACATTTTTGTCTGTAAAAACTTCCATTTTACACTTTACAGTCATTCACTACATTTTGTTGACCTATCAGATAACATCCCAATAAAAAAGAGTGAAGTTTTTGGTAATAGCATGACAAAATGTGGCAGAATTCATGAAGTTTGAATATATTTGCAAGATGCCATACATTTACCATTGCTGTTACAGGGAGGCAACAATGCCGGACACACGGTGGTAGTGGACGGCAAAGAGTATGATTTCCACCTTCTCCCCAGTGGAATCATAAATACCAAAGGCATTTCACTCATCGGTAACAAGGCTTTACTCTTATGTCTTTTCAGGAACCACACCCTTCTGAGCTTTACTGAGTCTTTTCCTTTGATTCCTTTAGGTAATGGAGTGGTCATACATCTACCTGGACTGTTTGAAGAGGGAGATAAAAATGAGAAGAAAGGTATTTTGTTGAAAAATACTTTTTAAAAAGTCTGAAATATGGTTTTGTGTTCTCTGTAGATGTGATTTTTATTCCATGACCAGGTCTGAAAGGCTGGGAGAAGAGACTGATAGTTTCAGATAGAGCTCACCTTGGTAGGCACATTTCCTTCAGATAACTATCTGTAGCAATAATTGTGTGTCTAACAGAATTAAATCTTATCTTTCCCCTCAGTCTTTGACTTCCACCAAGTTGTTGATGGCTTACAGGAGACAGAAAGACAAGCACAGGAAGGAAAGAAGTAAGGAATACAAGGAAAATCAGAATTGGATATGTTACTAATCTGTTCTAATCCTCATTAATTCTGTGTCTTATTTTCCATGACAGCATTGGAACAACAAAAAAGGGCATTGGTCCAGCATATTCCAGCAAAGCTTCTCGCATTGGGCTGCGTGTATGTGACCTGTTGGGCGACTTCAGCGACTTCTCCACCAGGTAACAATAAAAGAAAAATAGTCCAACATGCCAAAGTCTTTTATGTACATGGATTATAATATTTTGAAAATTATTTTCAGATTTAAGAATCTTGTGCATCATTATCAGTCCATGTATCCCTCCTTGACAGTTGATGCTGATGACCAACTAAAAAAACTAAAGGTAGGTGTGGAATTTTGTTAGCCGTGCAAAAGTATCCATAATCTTTCATAGCCCTTAACCTTTTTCGGTTTACTATATTTTATGGGGCAACGGGAATATACAAATTCATCCCTTTTACCAGTTATTCAATGTATTTCATTAGGTCTTTAAGAGATAGACAAATACAAAACAATACATCATTGCATATTCAGTTCCTTTACTCTGTTCCTCCAAATAAAAATGCAGCACAAACATTGATCCTTTTCCCTTCATTTGAGGATTATGGCTCACTTGGTATTGGTTAATCACATTAAACTCACAAATACATTGATTTATTTGGTTTTAATATGGAAAAAATTTAGATAATTCCAAGAGGTCATGACATGACATAAGGATAGCCACTAATGAATTAATTTATTTACACAATAATATGCACTGGGGGTTTTTGCTCTTAAATATGTCTCTCACTCCCTACCTCACCCTCCATCATAGGATCAGATCTTTATATCAGAAATTAGGACGATATTTTACAAACATGGTAAAAGTAGCTTTTTCTAACATCGAATAAGTTAATCTTTTATATGTGGGCACTTGGAAAACATTAATCCAACAGGTGTTTGATTGTGCAAGTTTAAAACATCTTCAGGAAGAGCATAATTTTTTTTGTTTGTTTTGTTTATTGGATCTAGATTTTTATCTTCCACTATACCAACATGCCTAAATACAATTACGTAAATTGCAAATTGCACTTGTTTCTGGGTTTTGGTGTTTTTCCCAATATTACTATTGGACTCCATCAGGCCACCTAATCAGTATTAATACTTTTGAAAGTATTAATACTGCAAAACATCATGATTATCTCAGTTGGTATCTGGAATGTACAACTTTTTCAAAGGAAGCAAATGAACTGTACCATGCAACTTTCATACCCTCCAACTTTGAAAGTTGCTATAAAAGTCTTTTGTTTCAACTATAAAAGTGTTTTGTTTCACAAAGGATTTTGCAGAGCGATTGCGCCCAATGGTCAGAGATGGAGTCTATTACATGTATGAAGCTCTTCATGGACCTCCAAAGAAGATTCTGGTTGAAGGGGCCAATGCTGCTCTTCTTGATATTGACTTTGGTAAAACTTCATTCCAAAGTAATCTTGAACACATAAAATAGCATGTTTTTAGTGAAGACCAGTGATGCTGCATTTTTTTTAGGCACATATCCTTTTGTGACTTCATCAAACTGCACCGTGGGAGGGGTGTGCACTGGACTCGGCATCCCGCCACTCAATATTGGCGATGTGTTTGGTGTATCCAAGGCCTACACCACCAGAGTGGGAATTGGAGCCTTTCCCACAGAACAACTAAATGTAAGACCTTGATGTTTCATCAATAATTTGCTATCTGGGAAAATTTGTTTCTACCAATATTGCTAGCACCATGTGGGTATTCGTGTCTAAAAGTGTGACATCCTTGACTCAAAAGACTCAAAGGTGGTATTTTAAAAAAAATGTAAACCCAAAAATGTATTGTTGAATCTCACGATCTCTTAAAACAAAAAATTTGCAATTATTTCTATTGCTGATAAAACAATACAACATTGGATATTAGTTATACTATAAGCTGCAAAAATGTTTTCTAAAACACTTATTTTTGAATTATTTTACTGTTACATAATGCAGAATATTACACCTATCAGGAATTGTGCTCTTTAGAGAGGAACACAAAACTAGCAAACTGATATTAGCAACTTAATTAGTTGGACAATTTGCTGAAATAGTTATCCTGCACTTGGCTACGTAACAAGCGTGCTGCTCATAGCTTGCCAATTGCAGCTGTAAATCTGGATCACCTAAATATTAGTATTGGTTGGAAATTCTTTAGTTTTCACATCCAACTGTCTGTGTTTGTTTTGTCACATTCTATGACAGAAAAATGTATCTGTCTCGATGAGGAAAGTTCTCATTTCAGTCATCTGACTGGCAGTGCACAGCAACAGGTGGAGGAGGGGCATTGCTGCTAAGCTTCATAGTTCTGCTCTAATACTTGCTACAATCTAAGGTGGTCTTAATGTTTAATGCTAGGAAACAAACAAACCTCAAAACGTCTTTATTAATATCTGTTTGGAGTACATTAACCTAATTTGGGCTTGACCTGTCTAAGTATTTTAGAGGTTGAATGAAAGATTATGAAGTTTGGAATCCTTTTTTAAAAAAAAAAAAAAATAGCGGGAAATACTTCTTTTGCTTAGGCCAAATTGCTTTCTTCAAATGCAATACCATCTTCATGTTATTACCAAAAGGGAGAATTTCCTTGATTTTTCTAACTTCTACCTAATTCTAAAGTGACTGGACATACAAATAAGCAAAATAAAAATTTGTTTCAGAGCAGCTGACAGATTGTTTCTTTTTGCAACATTCCCATCCTTAATCTGAAGAGCATTTTGGTTGGTAAATGGTGGTTAAAACTGCTTTACTAGTATGAAACTATCTTTTGAAAACCTTAGTATATGGGCCAGCATTGGAATTTTCAGTCTGACACGTATAGTCTGTAATTGTGTAAACAGTTTATTTCGGCTGGTGCAGCTGTCAGATTTCTCACACCACATATTCTTATGGATAAATTTAGGGTCAGATTCTTGGTTAAGGATATTCTTACTGTAAGAGCCAGAATTATGTTACCTTTTGCAGCAACTGACCACAGAGTTAAAGGTCTGGATGTCAAATCAGCTTCTTGCATGTGTGATGCATTAGTGTCATTTTCGTCTGTTTATGTTGCGAAAGTAAATACTGCTTATTTAAACTGACGTCATTCAAGTCCTTGAAATAACAAAATAGTCTATTATTTTTTGTTCTCTGCAGGCAGTTGGAGAGTTACTCCAGACAAGAGGTCATGAAGTTGGCGTGACCACAGGAAGGAAGCGGCGCTGCGGCTGGTTGGATCTTGTCATTCTCAGATATGCTCATATGATTAATGGCTTTACTGCGTGAGTACCATGAGAATACACTTGTAGTCTTACACCATCCTAGTTACTGTTTCAAGAGCTAAAACTGGCTCGAATTAAGCTTGTTGTGTCCTTGTGTCCAACAGCATTGCTTTGACAAAACTTGATATTCTGGATGTGCTTGATGAAATTAAAGTCGGAGTTGCCTATAAACTTAGTGGGAAGAGAATCCCTCATTTCCCAGGTAATAAATAGAAAAGATTTATGACATTGCCTTTTCCAATACCCCATCTAAAGATTGAGAATGCCTGCTCTGTTTTACTTACAGCCAACATGGACGTTTTGCACAAAGTGGAGGTAGAATATGAGACCTTCCTGGGTTGGAAGACAGACACATCTGCAGCCAGGAAGTGGAATGATCTCCCAGCCAAGGCACAGAACTACATCCGTTTCATTGAGAACCACATTGGAGTCCCCAGTATGTCTGACACGAAAATCCTAAATCTCCAAACTTCAGTTTCCACTAGAGTTCAAAGATTAACAATAAATGTTGTCTAGTAGGAGACACAATTAACAAATTCATTCAGCTTTTGATGATGACTTTTATAGCTCCTTTTGATCATCTGTTTCTCTATCTCATTCCAGTCAAGTGGGTTGGTGTTGGAAAGTCCAGAGAGTGCATGATCCAGATGTTCTAAACCAAAATACAACTCACAGAAGAAAGAACTGGCACAAAGGGGCATGTTTTATCCACAAAGAAATGTTCTCTTTGAAAAACATTAAAAACGATGTGTATACAACAAATGAGATGTGTCGATCAAGTGTTTTCTGAGGCAGTCAAACATACTCGGTTTTGAAGGTGCTACAATGAGCAGCAATATAAAGCTTACAAGAATGGTCTCAAAGCTATCAACAAAGTTTCTATCTATCTAAACTAATGTGTATATATATATAAGATTTCCAAAGCTTGATAGACTAAATTATAATCTAACTAAATTATAATCTAACCCTACGTTGAACTTCCCTTCAACTTTTTTTCCTGATGTGCCTGATGATAAAAGTGTTTGTTCACTACCAAAGCTTTGACATCTTTGTAGATTTGTATTAATATTGAAAGTAAATTACAAACAGGTGGACAATATTTACTAATTAGATTATTTCTGACTGCTTGATTGGCTGCACTAAAATTTAGGGGTATCTGAGTACAGCTGGATTAATACAAATGCTGCATTTTTCAGAACACTATTTGCAAAATATTTTCCAAACTACAAATCATTTTCCTCTCACTTAAGCCACAACCTAAGCCTACTTTTGTTGGTCTTATACATACAATTAAAAGAAAATGTTCAAGTTTAAGTGCCTTAAATATAATATATTTCAATTACTATTTGGTAGTATAAAAATACAAACACCAAATTTGTATTTGACACCAATTATTTATTTGAGAAATGTTTAGGCTAATTGTTGGTTGTTGGCTTTACTTTCGTAATGTTCCTCATCTTGCCTTTGACCCCCTAATGTTAAAACAATTTTATGTTCAAAATTTAAGCTGTGCTCTTCAGTTTCCAAATATTTCCAGTGTTAAAGGAGTTTAAAGCTTAGAATAAAATAATCTTTTGTAGGCTGTTTTTGATTCGTTTTCTCAAAAGAACTGAAAGCTAAAAAATCCCAGCGTAATCACTTACTACATTTTCTACGGTCCCGGAATGCAACATCATGTCCTTAAATAGGTTTAAAAGTTGATCACGTGGTACAAGAGCAGCAATCTGAGATTGGAGTTTTGTTGTCACGTGACGATAACCTGCTGTTTGTGATTGGCTGCTCTCTGCCTCCTGCCATTTTTCCCGCAATAAACAAGTGTGGGGGTGTTAGCGTAGCTATACACAGAGAACTTTGCACATTTACCAGCTAAAATGCCCAAACGAACTTGTCCTTTTCCTGAATCCTTCTCTTCCCAGTACAAAATACATATCGGGCAGCGGGAGATAAACAGTTACGGAGTGTTTGGAAATAAATATAGGCAAGAAATATACGGTAAGTAATGGTTGTGGACCACGGACCATCGCTGTTGCTCCCTGTTAGCCACGGTGTTAGCTTCGTTGCGCACATTTGCTTGTGGTTCTCTGCATTTGCAGCTGCTGTTTACACACTTGTTTTTGTTAAACAGCTGGTTGAGTCTCTTGTATGATTGCTTTACTCTTCCCCTCCCTTTCTGTCTCTTATAGAAAAGACAAAGAACCTGCTTTTCAATGGTGCGAAAGCTGTAGTGGGGAAAATATGGACTGGAGAGGAGAAGTGCCCAGATTCACAGTTTAAAGAACAACACACTGCATGCAGTCAGACACTCCTGAGAGGACAGACACTTATTGGGCAGGATGGGAAACTCACAAGAACAAATGCTGTACAAGGTAAGTTCAGACCATTGGTCTCATGGTCAAAAATTATGCACAGCAAAGAGATTTTAAATATTAACTTTAAACAAACGTTGTGAAGAACAACATCTCATCCGCAATACACGTGGTGCAGGACTAGATCATAGGCCAGAGAAACTTTCCTGATAACCGTTATAATGCTGCCTGCACAATAGTTAGGAGTCAAAAATTGGATGCTTGGGCACACAGTTACGAACCAAAACAGCTCTCTGTCGACAGTAGTTAATAAAAACACAAATTAGAGAACAAAATACAGACAACAAACAAAAGTGTAAATGCAGAATCTTTATGCATTTAAAAAGTGCATAAACAAAAAGATTGTGGGAATCATGTATTATACTCTGCTTCAAAAATTTACAAAACCTAAACCATTCTTCCGGTTGCATCCTCTCTGTTTCAGGCTTGTTTTGGTATAACAGGAAACCTAACTTGAAGTACTTCCGCATATTAGACATTAACCTACAACAATTTGGACAAAGCCGATACTACAGCCACCATACTTATTTTAAATCAGTAACTCAAAGCCAGTAAAAGTTTTGATCCAAACACTACTGACTTTTAAAGGCACTTTATGTTCCGATCCATAAATGCCTCACAGTTGCAGGAAGGTGAACTCTTCTTACACCCAGCGGTTTGAAGGAATATGGTAATGGTAAATGTAATTAATGCCACATCTGTTGTTGTTTCTACATTCCTCTGCACTGGTATGACTGGTAGGTACCAGATCCTTCATAAAGCCAGGATCTACAACATTTGCTTTTAGATTTAGGGTTTAACTTTGATTCAAACCATTATTTCAGCTGAAGTCCAAGATGAAATTGTTTCTTGACTTCTGTTGGTTTTAAGTAATTACACAGTTGTTTAAATATGTATTACACCAATAATATATCTACAAAACACGGATTGCATGAGCTTACCTGTTTTCTTTTTCTGGCAGAAACATTGTTAAACAGTTAATGCTTTGTGCCAGCAGATGTCAGGCTTGGCCTGTGCTTGCAAGATTGCAAGCTTTTAATGTCTGAGCCTAAATGGGTGTATTTTTATGTAGGTGTGCCGGCGGCTCCCACAGGCTGCTGTGTTTGTCATAAAAATCAGGGTTCCAGGACGCTGTGTTCCCAGTGTGACAGACTGGCTTGTGCTTCTTGTACCAGACAATGTTCCAGCTGCTGCAGCCTGTGCTGCTCCGTCTGCACCATCATAGAGTAAGTTTAACTTCTCCCCTGTCTGTATTTATACATTGTCTTGCAAAAGTTTTAATGCTGCTTGAATTATCCAGACATTACAACTACAGACTTTTCTGGGATTTAATGGAATTGTAACAGTGACCTTTCCTGTAGAGGTCCAACAGTCCAGCTGTGTTTATCTTGGTATAAAAACTATTAATCAGCAAAGGCTTTAGATAAAAATTTGACAGGCAGGTCATGTCAAACTTAAAGGAACAAATAAAATCTCAAATATTGAAGAGCTCACAGATCATTGAGAAAATGGGAATAGGATGACACAACTGCAGACCTACCAAAGTATGGTCAGAAGCAGCCATTGTTGTGTTTATGGGAAAAATGTGGGAAAAGAAACATTTTTGAAAGAAAATACCTGTTTCAGCGACAAGTCTTGCAAAGCATACTACAACTGTGGAAAAGGTTATTTTGTTAAATGAGACCAAATATGAAAATGTTAAAGGGTTACGGATACATATTAAAGACACTGTATATGTTAGTGTAAAATGCCTTTTTATATATGTGTTTAGTAATAGTAGAAACTATCAGAGTGACCTTTAATCTTTGTAAGTATACCGGAAATATTTTACACTGAGTTTCAAAAAAGGTTTGTTAATAAAACTTTTACTAGATGGCATTTCTGTAAGTAGGCACTGAGGGGCGCAGATAAATGTTACATATTCTCATGACTGTCATTACATTTACTGCCAGAAGGGGTAGACAAATCTTCCCAAGGCAGCTTTTAAATGTTTTCATTTTACTTTGGTCCTTGAATTTAAATTTTTCTATCTTTGCTATTTAACAACATTGATTTAGTCAATTATTTTAGCTTTAATTTGAGATCTGAAATAAGCAATGTTACATTAATAAATATATTTTGAGTTTCATGCTTGATTTGCATTAAAGGGATAAAACACCAGAAGTTGACTGTATTTTCTTAAATTGTTGCTGACAATTCTTCACAAAACATAAAGTCTTCAGATATCTTCAATAAATTGTACTTTAAATGATTTACATTTCTCCAGCTTTTTTACCCTTGTGTTAGTGAACCAAACTGAAGTGAGAAAGTTAGATGTTTAATTCTGTTGGACTAATTAAGCAGCTATCAACTGATATTTAACATTTTAAACCCTCTTCATTCCAGTTACAGTGGACCATACGATGAAGTGCTATGCTGCAGCTGTTCAACATAACAAGGACCAACAGGAAGGATCAGATTGAGTACTTGATCATGTAAAGTTGCCCCCATGAGATATTACAAAGATTACAGTGTAAACTTGTTTTTTTGATTGAAATGTATTCTTGTATATATGTGTTTCATTCTGTAATGAACTGAAATTAAACTTGAATGTTTTTATTAAGTCTATTTTACTTTGTAAATTTTATGTTTTGACTTGGTATTGCATTAAATAGCATATGTTCTAATTTTTCAATAGACCCTTTTCACATGACGTCACACAACTTCCGTTTTGGCTCGAAGCTGTGTATCCTTAGTTCCGGTGTACATAGTAAGTAATGATAAAGTTGTCTATTTCATATAGAGAGAGAGAGATAGAGAGAGAGAGAGATATGTATAAATCTGACAGCATATGTTGATCAGACAGATCACCGGAGCATGGAGTTTACACAGTCTCTAAAACATTTGCCTAAAATAAGATTTGAAGATATATCACGATTTGCAAACCAGTTCTCTCTGACAAAAACCGTTAGCTTAGCATTAGTGAATTTTGTTAGCTAGCTAACTACGTGACATAACTGTTCCTTAACCAGAACTTTTTACTGTTTTTGAACTATAACGTTTTAGGCTCTAATCTTGATCAGATTATTAAATTATAGACTGGAGTTGCCACTCATCCCATAAAATAGGGATTTGTTTGTTATAAGCAGAGATGTCCGGTGCCGCCGCTGCTTTGTAATGCCTTTAATCGGACCACTTTTTCGGTAACGAATAATCTAACGAGTTCGTATTTCAAATCCAGTAATCAGATTAAAGTTATTTATCCAAATCATTGCACATTAATATTTTCTTGTGTATTTATTTTTATTCCTTCTTTGCGTCTTTGGGAGAGACTCTGTGACAGTTAGCAGTGACAGAAACATGAACAGTGCATGGAGATGCGCATTTTGTTGCTGGAAAAACAGAAATATCGTCAAGCCCAACTGTTATTTGTGGCTTTTGTCTTGTTTTTTCTAAACTTATAAAAAAGTAATACAAAAGTGAACCTCTAACGTTACAGCGCTGACAGGCGGCCGTGTATATCTTTCCTAACTGTGGCTAAAGCTGCTGCTAGCTGGTTTACTCATGATCAGAGGCTGGTTCCTTTGAATACAGTTGGAGAATGGTAAATTGACAATGACTTATAACGGTTATCTAGCACGTAAACACTGTTTTATAAAACACCGAAAGTGAACCTCTAAACGTTACAGCGCTGACAGAGAGTATATTTTTCCTAAATGTGGCTAAAGCTGCTGCTAGGTGGTTTACTCTCCGATCGGAGGCTGTTTATTTTATACACAGATAGAGAATGGTGAATTTACAATGATTAGTAACAGCTATCTAACACTTAAATGCTGTTATTATTAAACTTACCTTTTATTATATCCTTAAGATTATGAGAATGCGGGAAGTTTTCAGCTTGGTTCCCAAGGCAAAATCACACCGGAAGTAAAGATACCCAGTTTTGAGTTATGGCGGCCATTGTCTGACGTCACTGTGAAAAGGGTCTAAATTGATGTCTCAAAGTTCTTGTTTACAAATATTAGATATGTTTTAAAAAAACAAAAAGTCACAAGTTGAAGAAGAATGATTTGCTACATTTTTAAAATTCCAAAACTATGCATAACACAAAGTCTACCCACAACAAAAGTATTGATGTATTGAAATCTGCTGTTCAAATTTGAGTTTGAGTGAATACTTATTTATTTGGTAGTTTACATAGAGAGAAAAGTAATCTGAAAGCAGCAGCTTGGACCCCTAGCAAAACAACACCCTACAGAGGAATTTAAAACGACTCTGCCTGTTATTTACCACACGGGAAAACCCATCTGTAACCCATCAATGTAATTTGAAACGCTAAGACTCTACCAACCTTTACGTTACATTTTCCAGTTTCTGCTCCAGTTCTGACCAGCATTACTCTGATGCTAACAGTGCTATGTCCTTCTGTTTCTCAGAGAAATGGTCAACAGCATACACTGGGGAGCCATGAATAGATTGTGAAAGTCACATTTCTCCATACAATCTGCTGATTTAACTTGTGAGGCTTTGACTGCACTAAAGCAATGTAGTTAAAACAAACAGGACAACACCTGTTAGCAACTTAAAACAACATAATTGCAACTGCTGTTGATTTCTCCAGATGCTGTTTAGACCTCTGAAAGTTGCATGTGATGTGAAGGAAAGTGAGAAAGGTGCAGTGAAATATTTCATTAATTTGGATAAATGTTTGCTGAGTAATTATTACTATATGTAATCTGCGGGCATCAGCTGGTGTTTGGTACTGACAGTTAGCACAAGAGTTAAAACTACATTGTAAAAGAAACGATGTTCTTGCTTGATTGCAATATGATTGCAAAAATAAAAACTGCAAGCAGCCCTATTGTCTGACTGTTGACTCCCCGCTGGAGTTATCCATAGGAATTTTGGCATAAACTATGTTTTGGATTGCTAGTGGTGAATAATTTCAGGTCAAGGAGTGTTTCCAACAGAGAGAGATCTTTTTGGTTGTAGAGCTCACTAATGTTTTCTGCGTAGTTAATCTTTGTAGCAGAGGTGCTTGCATTCATCTTCATAATCGGATCCATGAGGGTGCCAACTCAATGTTTTCACATACAGGGGGGCTTTTTGTTTCAGAATATTCCATCTCATCTCATTTAAACATAATAAATAAGCTGCTTATAAGGTGTTTATTTATTTCCTGCTATTTGGCACTAAAATATGTTGAAAAAATATATATAAAAACATCCGAGTCTGAAGGTTACTCATCAGCAGGTGGCAGCACACTTCATGAAATACTTGTTTGAGAGCTGAGTTGTTAAAGAGACTTGGCGTCTTCGCAGTTTCTCTTTGTGTGCGAACACATTAGTCTCCCCAGTCTGAAGACAAACTCCTTCAACCTTTCAACCAAAGTGTTTTATTTTGGCTCGACGACGATAATGACATTCCTACCCAGCTTTTCTGGAATGACCTTGAGATTTATTTGCTGAAACAAGACAAACGAGAGACAGAACAGAACCAGAGCTTTGAAGCGGTTTGGCTTCGGTTATCCCTACCGGACCCGACCTTGGGGTGGTGTAGTCATCACTTTGTGTTGGCTGCTGTTCATCTCTGGCGACGGCTGCCTTTCAGGGTCAGATATTGTACACTGTAAATAATTGTTCTCAGCAGCACTTTACAGCAATCAGTCACACGCCGTCGTGGATGCCGGTGTTCTGTTTATTTGTGCTACGGCTTGGTTCGAGTGAGCTTCGCGGAGCTTATTGCAAATGTGTCTGTGAACCGTCGAGTCACATCGCTTGCTCAGCGGCCCAGTTGTGGCCCGGGTCTTTGGGGAGCTGTTGCAGTTGGTGTCCGAGGGCACTGCTTGACTTCTGGCTGAGTGAGCAGACAGCTGCTGGGGAGCCAGGCGTCAACTTGTCTGCACATTTCTTGATAAGACTTTAAGAAACTCCGTTAGATATGAAAGACTTGATGTAGATATGTGGCTTTTAAAGCTGCAGTGTTTCTGCTGAATATTGGACAAAAGAAGCTCAAACTAGACTTGTTTTTAGACAATGGAAGTGGCTGAAATTGGTCGGTTATGATTATTAACTCTTTTTTTTGGAGTAGACCTGAATGTTGATTATAATGATTGTCAACATTATAAAAGTTGATAATCTATGTTCTATTGAAAAATTTCCTTTCTTTATTTGAGCACATTTAGTTTGTGGAGGGGGCAGTCAGGGTTACATCATCTTGAGTGCCCCAAATATTTGCCTCCCTTACAATTATGAAATTAAGGCTTTTTTTGTAATTCATAATGTATAAAGTAGATCAAAGTATCTGTAGAAGTTCAAAATGGAGGGATGTACAGACATTTCATCAAATGGAGAGGGCACTGCATCTTCTCTCCATCACTGTAGATTTCATACCCTTGGAGTTCTATCTTTGAACATGTGATTATGATTATTCATGTTTTGCATTCTTTTCAGTTCTTTTCTTTGACTTGACTGCTTTGCATATGATGCTTAGCCTCCCTCACCCCATCTTGCTGTTTTCAACTCTGTATTGATGACTTTATGTACCTGCATAAACCAGAGTACAGCTGTTAGGGCTTCAAGCACATCCTCATCCTTGACACCAAAAGGTTGCGTTGAGCAGCCTTGCTGGGAAAGAACCCCTCATATGATACATGTATGGTGGCAAGAAGCAAGGGGGGCCCCACATAATCACCCATCGAGCACCAGACAGCACCAACTGGACCGGGCCACGTGGCTTTGTCTTTCACCCTTTCTTTTGGAGGACCAGCTGTGGTCTGAGCGTGGCGAGTGTCAAACCCAGTGATGCTGCTGCTATAAATATGAGTCATTGAGTGGATGGAGCTTGAGTTAGTGACAGCTGTATGCTGGACCAAGGACACGCTATCTTGGCACCATTGAAGGGAGACGGTCCAAATAAGGTCAACACAGTACGAGAGATTGCTACATACTTTTATTACAATTTTAGTGTATTTAATACAACCAGATGTTAGCAAAGAAGTGGAAAGTTTTGTCATACTTCTGTGGTTTATTTGAAATTGGAGGGCAGATATGACATTTTAGAATCATAAAACCTATAAATGTTAAAGTGTTAAAAATCAATTTTAATCTGCTTTTCCATAGTTAAGATGTACCCTATATCAATAATTATATTTTTTATGTACCCTCTTGTCAATGCAAAACATTTAATGATTTCTGTTGATCACGTGAAATCATTAATCAATCCTGTGAAACATGTCTGAGCCAAATGGAGAAGGGTTTTGACTGCAGTTGCAGTTAGCTTATATATTTGTATTTTCACTTCCATTTCATCCAGAGCATGTAGCATTAGCTCGAAGGGACTTTTTTGGTCAAAACAACTGATTGTTGTGGGGAAACTAAAAGTGCTCTGTTGTAAAGTGCCTGTAATTTGTCACAGTGGCAAATGACCACAAATAACAACAAAATTGTTATTCATAACCCTAAAATTCCTTCATATACAAGCAATTTCTGGTCTGGTTCTGACCAGCATTGTTGCGCTGATGTGTACAGGCATGGGTCTCCACTTTCCTCCCACAATATAATAACCATGGAAGCTTGTTTGTAATCTATTACTTTAAGTTTTTTCTCTTGACTTTGTCCTCGTCACTGAATAAAAATTTATATAAATAAAAAAAAATTTAAACTCTATTTCAAGCCATCCTTTACTATTGCTACTTTGGTCTTCGGTGGACATTACATTATGTATTGATTTGGTGGCTGAAATGTAACACCACTACTAATGGACGACTGCCTTTTTTTTTTCCTCATACTGAAATTAATATAACTATCATGACCCACAGCTATGAATACCACTGAAACGGAAAAGTTGCAAAAATCATGATTATATGTCCTTTGAAATATTGTCTCAGATTTTCTGAAAGTCAAAAGAATGGCTCCTCCAAACATTAAGTGGATGATAACAATATGCATGTGTAAGCCAGGGGGGCAAACTAACAATGCGTATGTGTGTGTGTGTACTGTCTGTACACAAGCGTGCGTGCGGACGTGTTTGTGTGCCCTTTTCAAAGTGTGACCACCTGTCCTTTGTTAAGAAATAAATAAATAAACATTGGCCCCACCAGCTGTCCCTGGCAGTCCGTCCCTGCAGAGGTCAAGGGCTCCCACCGCTGGCCTTGTTGAGGTGGTGGACACTTACAACTTTCCTCTCAACTTCTCTCAAGTACCTCTAAACACAAACACACACACGCACACATTGGAACACACAAAAAGAACCAGGCTTTGAGCCTTGGAGAGGAATGTTTTATTACTCCGTCGAGTTACACTGCACATATCCCAGCTCGTCACCCTGCAGCTAAGCCCCGTCACATGGCCCCTGCTTTCCATGTGAATGTGTTGGTTCATAAGAAATGCACACAGGCAGGAAGTTTAAGCCCCAGATCCCTGAAGGCAGATGTGAGATGTTTGGTGCCGGTGAGCGCTCCGAGGCCTGCTGCTACTGTGGCTGCTTACAGTAACATTGAGAAGGGCCCTTATTTACAGTGCCACAAGCTGGCTGAGGCTGTTGGGGTGGCAATGAATGATCTTGGGAGGACATTGTTTTCTTTATGTTGGAGCTGGCTGGCTAGCGCCGCCGTGTCGTCTGTTTGTGTATAAAGTACGTGCTGGGGAGCTGGGCCAGACAATAGCCCGGCTGAGCTACTACCCACGCACACAATAGAGCAGTGGGATGAGGCCGTAGTTTTTTGGGGGCCGTGGGGGTGGGCAGTTCTGGGCGAGCTGGATGCAGCCCTTGTCTATATGGCGTTCCCAGAGTGTGGGTGAGCTGGGATTTGGGGGAGGGTGGTGGGAACCCGAGCACATCCCGATTGGGATCACGTAGCAAAGCAGCTGGATTTCTTTCATGGTGCAGCAGGGAAATAATTAAAAGTCCTTCGTATTGAAAATGTCGAATGAATTGGCATGAATCAACCTTAATTAGACACACATTTGGTACGAGTGTGTTTACACACAAATACTGTGTGTAATCAAGTCGAGTTTTGGTAAAAACTAAATAGCAGTCAAGTGGGTTTGCTATGGAGGTTTTATCTCTTCTTCGGTATATTGGAAACAGGTCAGAAACAATAGGAGCTCATCTTGAAACTACTCTGTCCTTGAGGTCAGTTTACACTTTCAGACAGATAGGTCCTGTAAGACCTGAAGTATTGTCACACTGTTGTCTCTGTACACACTGCAGTACTCCATACACACAGCAACCACTAGTGTGTCAGACAAGGACTTCTCATTGGAATACGGTGACACCCACCTTTATTCGCACCCATAGTGAAAATGTGCAAAAAGCCTTAAAATAAATTAATCTTTTACTGCAGTGGCATAATCTTGAATTATTATTTCTGTTAATCCAGTGTAGTACATTTATTCAGTGGGCAGAAAGTTCAGTGTCTTTCTTTTTTATGAAACCTTCACTGGGATAGAAATATGACAGCAGAAAAGGCACATCTGTTTTAGAAAAAATCGTCTTTCATGCTTCCTAGAGAACTGCAGCCAAGTGTTGAGTTTTTAAGTGATACTAGAAAGAAGACTCTTCTCTCCTACCATCACAAACATAATTTCCTCTGGTAATTTACCTAGAATTGTTTGCTAGAGGAGACTAAGCGATTTTTAGCAACAAAAAAAAACGGTTCAGGTGTGAAAAAAATTACGAATATGCGAAAAAGCTCCACATTCTCATGGTTAAATATGGAGGGTATGTGAAGCTGTGGCCCTGTTTCTCTTCCAAAGTCTATGTGAACTTTGTAAAATAAACTGCATTATGAATCATTGGAATAGTAAGGCATTTTAAATTAATATCAGGTGGACTGCCAGAAAACTAAAAATGAGTCGTCTTTAGGTCTTTCAATGGAATATTTATCTAAAACTCTCCAGACTAATATAACAACTAAGAAGCAAGCTAAAAAGATAATAAAAGAGGACTCGGAATTGTGATAAGAGAAACAAAAATTCCCTATCTGCGTAAGCTCTGACACATATATTTCTTGTGAAATATTATGGTAGAAAATCTGCTTTGTTGTTGTTTTTTTAATCAAAGTTAGCTGATAATCAGCTGGTGTGAGACTGCTTAAAAAGGGAACGAGGGAGTAAGGAAACAAAAAGATTGCCACACAAACAGATAAAGTTGTTCCATTTAATTCTATGTAGAATCTCAATAAAAGACCTAAATCAAGATTGTCACATTTTCACAGCACACACACACAGTCACACTCCAAAAACAAAAGCCCAAACAGAGAAAAATGCACAATTAAAGATCAAAGTAAAATTGTCTCAGTATCTAAGCAATGCCAATTCTGCACAAAGATTGTCCTCTAAATCTCTACACCGCTAACACTGAAGCAACTGCTCGCTAGAAAATATACTTTCATTTAAAAAATTATATTAGATTCTAATGGCACTTCTAAAAAGTCTATTGAAAATGTATGTGTTCGACATGTAGAAGTGTTTTTTGTTGTTTTTTTTCACATAGGAGCCAAATTAAAACCAAGAATAAAATGTCATACAGGAAGCATATGAAATAATAAATATTTTTCATGATTATTCACAGTTGTAACCTGCAGAGGACACAATTCTAGTGATTTGCTTTCGATTTGAAAGAGCATACAGCATGAGGGGCAAATGTATCCCTGTTTCAAGAAGAAGAAAAAAAAATCTGCGTTTCACATTCAACAGTGACATAAAAATACAAATGAAACAGATTAATTTCCAGTAGTATTGACTTAAAAAATTAAACACAAAGGTGACTTCAATTTAACACAACCACAGCTACTTTATTCACAAAATTTCAACCCCCTTGGTTTAATCTCTCACAATAAATCACTAATGAATGCTTTTTAGTTTTGCCCAAACATTTTATCTAAAAAAAACCCAAAAGAAAACTTAAATATCTTAATACCAGCAGGGCAATGTTTCTGTAAGGCAAAAATAAAAAATAGAAATTAAAAAGTTTTCTCCAGATGCAGCACCGATTTGTGTGTCTACAAGGCACATTTGGTGATCATCCTGGAGGTATAAATAAAAACAGCAAACAAAATCAAGATTATTTTTTTTCTCATTTTTTACGTGTTAGTTATTCTATCGCTGTACATTAGAGGATCAGAAAGGTTCCTTTAAAAAAAGAAAGAAAATCTACATTCCTTTGTGCTTCATTTCAAATTAACTTTACCAGCACTTATCAGAAGTGATGTGTGTGAAAAGGAGTGTTTTTATTTCATTCAAGCATCACTGCTGGGTTTGAATCAGGGGAAAAAAACAACAGACTTGCAATTCCAAGCAAAATCCTCCTCCTTACTCATTGTAAGAAAAAGAAATGCCAATAGCTGTTTCTGAATTCATTTGATTGAAAGACCAGAAAAAAAAAATTAATCAGGGAACAATGGACATTTTTCCACCACATGCTTTGAAGCCTTCAAACAATGCACCTGTTTACTGTCTGCCTTTGCTAAATACATTTCTCACATTCCACCGGTTCCATTCAACCCAGAAAAAGTGCAAAAAGAGGCCTGAAGTGCCTTTTCTCCCCATAGCTTTGGAGAGCACAGAGATACACAATGATCCCTTGAGAACTACCTGGAATTGGAAAAGAGGTGAAGGAGGCAGGTTGAGGGGGGACAATGCCTGTATTGTCTGGTTTCTATAGGTAGTCAGTAGCGTATCGGTGCGGCTGTGCTTGTGAACAACTGTTTCACCTGTCAGAGCAGAAGTCGGAGCACTACTAAATGATTTGTAGCTAGAAGGTGGAGCTCAATAGACCCCTGGACGTGGAAAATGAAAAAAACTCTGAAAAAGATGTGTCAACTCACACACTTTCTGATATGGGGGAAAAAAACAAACCCATTTGATAAATATAATATATATTTACATTAAATACACAAATAGTAAGAAATAGCAGCCTAGACAATAGTGTTGAAATTATATGCATGCTAAAAAGAAGTGCTTCTCTGTGTTCCATGTGAGACATATGGAAAACTCTGGAGAGATTTTCCAAAACATTATATATTAAAATACGATTACAGTAAGTTGATTTGCACAGAGAAAAAAGAAAAACAAAACAAACCGACAGACCCAACACCAGTTAATGTGTACCAACATCGCTAGGCAAAAAAAACAAAAACAAAAAACAAACACCTAAAAGTAAACCCTGAACCAAGTCCAACTAATAAATAAGTTCTGATCAAGTCTTTTCAGGACAGATTAGATGAATATTTTGAACTTTTAGTGCTACTCCCAAGTTAAGAATCCATAACAGCACCTATGCATAAACAAACAGAACCATTTCCTGCCCTTAAAGAGACAAAGGCTTCATCAGTAGTAACTTAGACACATACAGAGGTGCAAAACAAGGAGAAATTTCAGTAGAAGCAGCTAAATGGTAAATGTTTAATGCTTTCTAATTTTGATTCCGCACCATCAGTGTACCTTTTGTATCATACCAAAAAAATAACAAGGTCTTTTACCAGCCAAATAACTGACCCAATTGAGTCAATAAAACAAACCAGATTTATTTTAGAACATATTGCCTTTTTTCAGTGACTGGTAATGCTTTTGGATCATTTTTTAAAAAGACACTTGCTATTATTTGGCATTTGAAGATAATCCATGTCTTTTAAAGGCTTCAACAGTTTAAAAATAAAAGCATAGCAACTTGTGCTAATTTATAAAGTACACTAGATTAAACATTAAGGATTTCATTAGGCAACAGTGTTACAGACGTTAGTTTAATACCTTTCTAGAGATGCACTGATCAATATGTCAGAGCTGAAAATCAGGCAATTTCCCTTGATCAGATCGGATAGTGGCATACTGTAGAAAATCAGTTTTCCCCTTTACTTATTAAATGGATATAAACTAAGAACATTTTTGGTCTGTCCCGTTTTTGCGTACAAAAATAAGACAGACTAAATGATTTGTGATTATTTTTGTGCAGATGATTTAGCTCACAGAATTAATTACAAAAAGAGAAATTCTTCCATAAAATATCTTTGATGGATACATTATATTTAGTCACTGATGATGACAATTTTAATTACAAGAGATGCACCGATCCATTTGGGCCAGACCCAGATATCAGAAATGATATCTGGCCCTGATCTGCTCAAATTTGTAATAAACATGTCAAACATTGAAAAAAATTTTTTTTTTTTTTTGCAATTCATCACATGCATTAAAACTAAAAAAAACATTACAGGCAGTTTGTGGTCTATGACGTCCTTGTATAAGAAAAACAGACTAGACGAGCCGTTTTTGGCTAGGTTATACAGATAATCTTGCTGTTGTCTGCTGCCTATAAACAGAGAAACTTCTCCAATTAAATATTTTTGTTGAATGGATTATATTTAGTATCTAAAGATAATTTAAATTGCTAGCGACAAACCAATCAGTCGCTAGTTGAAAGAGGCCAGTTTCCCCAGTCTTTTCTGACTGATGGTCAGTAGGTCAAATAATGGGCTTTTTTTCCCCCCCTGCTTAATAAATGCAACTAAAAGTGTTCTATGCTTGTAAATGCATTAACAGCCTTTGCTTTGGTGCACTTAGTTCAGTTTAATTCAGAGAAAAATACAGACAGGACTATTTGCTTTGATCAAAAAAATGTAGATATTCGTATAACCCTCGATGTTTTTTTTAGACTACTTGTACTTCAGTGTATTATAGTCCTGAATGATAAAAAATAGCTGTCAAGAATCAGTATTGGCAGACCTTGTGGGAAAACTGAAATCAGTATTGATCAAGAGAGACGTGATCGGTGCATCTCTGCTACTTTTCATCTCTGTTTCATCTATAAAGTAGCAAATTTAAGGCCAATCCACCAAGATGTGCTCAAAACTAAAGAAGCTGGAAATTTAATCCATCAAAAAGGCAAAAGAATACATATGATGGCCTGCATGCTTCGTTTCATGCAACATAAAAACTTCATTTCAAAAACTAAACAGTAAAAAGACAAACTTCCAGTAGTTAAACGTCATTCATTTGTGTTTCTGCTTCATCATAGCATAAGGGCTACAAAAAGCCCCCAAATAAATAATAAAATAATGTAGGCGCTTAAAAGGAAATCATATATTGCTACTCACGGACGGTTCTGATCTCCCATGTGCACAAACAAAATTCATTCTCTTTCTCTCTTGACGATTGTGTGTAAGCATTACGCATTAACAAAAGGATTTGAACCTTTCAGCAAATAAACTCAACAGTTTGACAATAAACAAGACAGAAAATATCAAGTGCATCATCTGATTTGTTGAACTCTCTCTGACACAGATCCAGTAATCTCAGCAGCCTCTGACATAGTCCAGCACAAGAAACAGCTCCAGTTTGAAAATTGCTACATCTTTATAAACTCAAGATATGTCTTTAAAAAACTGTCAACTTATGTATAAGAACAGCAAAAATGGTTCAGTAGTAGTAGTCAGTGTATGAAAGGACATTCTGTCTGATATGGCACTGGTGAGAGGTGTTTTATCCAATGGCAAGAGTTTTGACAAGGCCACAGTGAAACTTCCTGATGTGGCGGTAAAGGTCCCCGGACTGGGTGAAGCGCCGCTCACACCACTTACAAGCGTGAGGCTTCTCGCGCGTATGAACCACTGCGTGCCGACTCAGGTTGTGGGAGTACTGGAAGCTCTTGCCACACTGGCCGCAGGTGAAAGGCTTCTCGCCAGAGTGGGTGCGCTCATGGCGTTTCAGGGTGTACATGCATGAGAAGGTCTTGTTGCACTGCATGCACGTGGGGACGGAACCGTCTGGGGACAGCTTGGAGCGGGCGCCGTCCTTCTCGCGGAAGTGCGAACTGAGATGCAGCTGCAGCACATGAGGGCTGAGGAAGACTTTGCTGCAGAGGGGACACACACACACCTGTTGCCCCGGAGGTAGAAGCACCCCGCTGGAAGTGGAGATGTCGGAGGAGGCCAGGTCGTCCTCTTCCTCTTCCTCGCTGTTCCCCAGTAGCCCGCCCCTCCTGTCCGGCTCGCTGCTTGGGGCGCCCTCCCGCCTCCCGCATGCCTCCCCCTCCTCGTCCATCAGGTCCTCCTCCTTTGAGAGCAGGGCGGCTGTAGCACCGTTGTTGCCTGGGAAGAGGGCAGCGAACCCTGTCACCACTGAGCTCCTGGCACTATTCCCAAAGCGCTGGCTCTCAGGGCTCATCGGCTCACTGTCCTCCTGCTCTGACAGCAAGTCGTGTTCGTCTTTAACAAGTGGCTCAGTGCCCTGCTGCTGGCTGTCGAGGGCCAGCTGTCCCGAGACGTAGGAGGGGTGTAAGAGATCTCTGCTAGACAGAGGCTTGAAAGACAAATCCAGCGCACAGTCCATGTCATCTGAAGCGCAGGACCTCTGGGACAGCAATACGGTGGAGCTACTGACATCAGCTTTTGTTTTTCCAGCTGTTTGGACGCAGGTCTCGGCCTCCGCTGACATATAATTGACACCTACAAGGTCCGGGGACCTGCCGGAGTGACCGTTCGCCTTCTGCCTGCTCTGCATGGACCTATCACAATCAGTGACAGCCAGCCTGACTTCACTGTTGTCTGTGTCAAAGTTTTCTGCCGGGGGGGCCCTATGGAGCCCCTGAATGTGTTGCTGAATGAGTTGCTTACAGTGTAGCTCACCATCCGAGGAGTTCTCCCTCTCCACGCAGCCGAGTCCTAGGCCCTCCCCTAACTTCTCATCCAGGGAGGAAAGTTCCTTATCTTTAAGTTTGCCTTTGCAGACTTTCACTATATCATACATGTGGAGGTAGCTGGCTGCGGCCAGAACATCCTCCACGGGCAGCGCGCTAAACTCCAGCTTCCCCTCATACATAAATTCAAGGAGGAGACTGAAAGCCGGAGCCGTCACAATGTCACTGTTGAGATACACAACGTCCCTTTTGTATAGCTGGTCCCTGTAGAAGAGGTGGAAGTACATGCTGCAGGAGGCCAGCACAGCTCTGTGCGCTTTGAACCGAGCCTCCCCGACGAGAACAGTGCAGTCACAGAGGAAGCCTTGGTGACGCTGCTGACTCAGGCATTGCAGCAACTGGCGGCTATGGTCTGGGAACTCCATTCTTCCTTCATAACCTGATGGAAAAACAGGAAAAACAGGATAGTGGATAAACCAAGCAAGGAGCACATAGAGGGCACAGCGCAGAGCTTTAGAGGTAAACACATAGTGACCTAAAGCACAGAGAATATGAGCAGCGATATGAGCCAAATAGCGCAAAAACAGTGATATTAAATGACTTTCTAATATAACTAAAGGCACACATCCAATGGTAGATTCTGATATGGGTGATATGGCTCACCACTCAGGGTGTCATTAAACTGGTGGATCTATCACAAACAAGAGCTTGAAAAAAAAATAGTTTTTTTTATTTGGTGAAGTTAGGGCAATCTTTACTCGAGACAGATGTAATAACTGCTATATAACCCCTCTGGAGGTCCAGATTTATGTCAAACCTGGACATAAATATTCTACATTTATAATATTCTTTGAAATTTAGTTTGATTAATGTTCCTAAACATTAAAAAATATATTCATTTGTTTGTCAATTGGAGAAAAATAAAATAAAAAGAGGCACTTGCCCAGGGCATCATTAAAGCATGAATGGCCACCTCTCACATCTTAAGATCTGAACAGAGTTGGACAAAGATGCAAAAGATTCTGGAGCAGAATCCAACTCACTACATGTAATAAACAAATACATAAAACTAAATTCTAATGAGACATGAATAAGATGCAAGTGAAAGTGCTGCAGTAACTAGGGTTTTGCTGTAGTTGTGTAGGACATGGATTTACGCAGCACTAACCCTAACCCTATCAAGCCCAGGCAACACAGAAAAACACAGAGTCCTGGTGTTGGAAAGGCCCTACTATTAAGGTAACACTGTTTTGTGTAGAAATAACTGTGGCTATTATTTTAAAGAAATGAAATGGTAAAACATCTCAGATTATGTAAAATATAAAGTTGTTGCATTTTTTGTTAATACCTAAATTGTCTTTTGAGGAATCTGTGCTCACAGTGTAGGTCACACACCCTACATTTGATCTGTCCTTGTTTTTTTTTATTTTCATAATAGTTATGACGCCCTCTGATACAGCTACATCCTGGGCGAAGAGCCATACTGTCTATATCCAAACCTACAAATGCATATAAATCTAAAAATCTATTTACTTTTCTAAGATTTTAAATTGTCTTTATAGTACAGAAATTTGAAATTTTGAGGCATATTTTGTGTTCTCTCAGGGGGGCCCAAACAGCTGCTTGGTCCGCTCATAACATGGACCGGTTTTGAATTTAAAATTCAACATCATTAACTTTGTCCAACTTGAAAGTTAATTATATATATTTTTTAAAGTTTTGCGCTCACCCTCCCTTGATTCACGAAGTGAACGGACCCCCTCCAAATGATTCCCAAATGAGTATCCCTGCGCTTCCACACTCACCGGGGCTTCTCCGTATATGAAAAAAGCTGTTTACGGGACAACCAAGTGGGAATGCGAGTGGAAGAGCTCGTCCGGGAGGCTGAGGTGAAAAAATAAGAGCGGTGCAGAGTGAGTAAACTGCTGCTCTGCCTGCTAATTACACTGCAAGCTGTGGAGTCAGCTGCTCTGACATCACCGCAATGGAAACGCTACCTCCAGCTGTGCTCCTTTTTATGCCATATGTTAACGCTGGGTAACGCAGTAAAAAAAAAAAACCTAACAACTTAGGTAAAAAAAAAAAAAGAATGTATTTAAAGCTGCTGCTATATTACACTGTATTTTAAACTTTTTAATATCGCAAAACAGCGTTTTAATGAACACTCAAACACGCGCTGAACTGGACGCACTTGTTTAAAGAGAATAAACAGTATTTATAGAAAAACACCCCGACGCTAAGGTTTTATGATGCAAAATTCTTATTTATGCGCGACTTTGTTTTACAGAGAAGAAAAGGGAGGAGAAAACAGCTCCGTGTCCGTGCTGGGAGCCTTTTAAACAGCGGAGGAACTCACAAGCAGAAAGCCAACTGCGCTGAACGAAGCGGAGAGGGACACACTCTTTTTTTTTTTTTTTTAACTTTCGCTTTCTCCGTTTTAAAAGGCACGAAAACAACACCCCCTCTTACTTACATGTATTACCGCTCCTATCGTCGTCTTTTTCCTCCCCTTCTACAAGCTCCGGGGTGCTCTCATGATGTACGGCCAGATGTTCGCTTCTTCTTGCCGTTTCTTGAGGCTTCCAGTCCCGACCCTGGGAAGGCAGGCAGGCTGCGCTCACAGCGCTGCTGTGTGTGTGTCAAAGCAGGTTGATAATGGCACAAGTCTCGCGATAGCACCCCGCCACAATAAGTTCTGTACTACTCCGCGAATTCACACAGCGGCAGCAAGTAGCAGAGTACTACACTGGAAAAGGGGAGGGGGCAGAGGTACATTTGCTGTCTGCTTAAAACACCTGTCCCACGAACAGGGCTGGCTTTCAGCGTCATAAATCTCTTCAGTGTGGCGAACCTGGAGCAACTGCAGATAATTGTTTAAAACTAATATATCCTACAAAATTATTATGCGTTGCCAAGTAGCCATAACTCTTGAGATTTTTCACATCACTGTGAGCTGTAAGGAAAATGGTACGTTTTTCAAATGTTTCACTCTTATTTTGCTTTCAGCCCCGTTTACTCTGACATTTTTGGGGCTTTGACACCCCAAAGGTCTTCTACAAGGCTTCCTTGTTGGACCCTTCTCCTGAATTAATAATTTACCAGATGTCTGCACTAACTTTCACATGTACTGTATGTATACAGTAAATAGATTTTTTTTAATATGCAATGAAATGTTCATAAGATATCCTCAAAGTCTGAATCATGTTCAGGATTCAAAAATTATATTAAATAAATTGCCAAAATTGTTAGCATTTTAAACAAAGTCAATTTTAACATTTGGGGCTGCTGGGATGTATCTTCATTCATTTTTCAAATCTATACTAAAACAAATCAGTTCCAGTCTGGTACATTTTCAGGTTCCACACATTATTATTCATCTACATTGTCTCTTAGTTGATAAATATAAATAAAACTCTAAAATTGACTGAGGCTTCAGTTTTGTATTTGCTCAGGGAATTATATCTTGCTAGCTCTTTCATTTTCTCAGAAATATCCAGTACCTTCAAAAGCCAGAGTTTAAATTTGATTAATTTAGCAAGCTTCTCAAAAATGTTGCATGTGGTTTTACATCTGCTTTTGGATGAAAGAAGCTATTTTCTGCCTCAGAGAAGTGATCTCTCTGGTATCTGAACCGATCAAAGAAGCATAAATACCTTATTGTATCATAGCAGGTCAGTGGCCTGTTGTGAACTTCTGGAGGTTGAATCCACTGATGCAGTTTTCTGTCAAAAAAAAAAAAATCCCTGGCTCTAAACCAAAATAGTGCTTTTGTTTCTTCAGACAAGACCAAGTTCTGAAACAGATTTATGCTACAAAAGACCGCTTTTATTAAATCCTTTGAAAAGCAATGAGTAAAACACCATCCTGAGTTTCCTCTGTAATCATTAAGGCAATAGGCGGTGACAATGTGAAGAAACAGGGGCTCGAAGTTGCAGCTGCTCATCCTGTGGCCCCTCTGTCTCCCTTCCTCCCCCCTCTGGCCCTTCTTGTGCTCCCCCAACTGCTTCAGTCACCTTTGCCCCGTGTTCCAGCTGTCGTGCGCTTTGAAAGGGCCATTTGCAGCTCCTTGCAGCCTCCTGACACAGATGGGAGTGAGCAATGTGACTGGAGACGGCAGCCACTCGTTGGAAGGGGCCACCAGATAGATTCTTATCCCCTTAGTACTTTATTCCATTTTTAGTGTGGCTGTTACCAGCAGACTATAAGAACAAGACTAAACTTAACAAAAGATGTAAAACTAACAGAATTGTGATGAATTAAAAGTGAGGGTATGCAAAAACACAATTTATCATTCAGCACCAAAGCACAGAGACACAGTCACATCCTTCCAGGGGCAGTGATGTGGATAAGAATAGGAGCCTTGGCCCCGTGTTTCTCATACCCTGGCAAACGTAGGCACCCAACAGAGGAGGGGTGTGTGTGTTCACAGGGCAAGACAAAGCAGTGGTTGTGCCTGGGGACCGTGGCCTCAGCGGAGAGAGGCTCAGCACGGTGAAGGTTCTCACACACTGGAAAAAAAAAAAACGATAGAGACAGAGAGAACGAGAGTGGGGGGAGATGGGGACAGCAAGAACACTTCCTGGAGGTTCATTCTTCCTCCCTGCAATCATCAATGGCATTCTCCCCCTGACCCACTCCTCTCCCAGACAAACAAAAGACCCCACATTCCAGTGTAGCCTGACTGGCCAACCAGCCAGCCAGCCACATCTTTCTCCCCGCTGCACCAGTGTCTCATGGTGGCAGTGGGTTGAACTGTGGGTGTTAGTCTGAGAAGGTTTGTGCTTCAGAAAAAAAAACAATTGCCTCACTTAACATCACCTTTTTTAATAGACTTTTAGAAAATCAATATATTTCACAGAACGTGAGTAGAGCTGTACCAGATGTTCACTGCAGATTTTCTGCACAAAATCTCTACATGCAGTGCCTTATATATATATATATATATATATATATATATATATATATATATATATATATATATATATATACAGTATATATATATATATATTCCCACCTCTCAAACCACAAAAACTTGGAATTTTATGTTACAGACTAGTAACACATTATTAACAAATAGAAACCTGAAAAGAGTGGTGTGCATTAATTTTTAAGGTCCATTTTATTCATAAAGAAAGTCAGTGCAATTGAATGCCTTGAGATGTTAACTAATTTGCAAAGATAACCCACCTCTGTGTAAAATGACCTCAGTCTAAATGCAGCTGAAATGTGAAGGTCTCAGAGGTTTGATAGAGATTATCAGTGAAGAGATAAATTCAGGAAGACCAAGCAACAGCTCAGACACACCAGGGATAAAGCTGGAGAAAAATTTAAAGAAGAGTTAGGTTAAAAAAAGATATCCTGAGCTTTTAATATTTCCAAATGTTTTTTTTTTTTTTTGACAAAATAAAGACATTTGAAATATTTCACTATATGTGTATAATGACTCTGGTCACTTTTTAAAATGACTCTCAAACATAATGAACCTTTTCATAACATTCTTATTTTCTTAAGCAGTGACTGCAATCAAGTATTTTTTTTAAGTACTAAGAGATGGGAGCTCCATCAACAAGCAAAACAATAGTAAAATGTATGGGATTCCCTCTGTGAGCTCTGTTTGTATTATGACAGGAACAGCCAGGCAAAGCTGACTCATGGTAACAGTGACGATCACATCACAGAGTAAGTGTCAAAATAAGAGGAAATGACAGTAGAATAGACTCGGAAATAGAGGGCACACAGACAATAAATGTTTCATCACAGAAGGAAGTCTAGTGGCAGTCGCTGGAATCCTGTCATCCACTAGTTACTTACTGCACTGTTGTGTTTTATTGTACCTCTACTACAACATTATTTAAACTTAACTATGTATCTTTAGAAGGCAGAGGAAGAAATAGGGATCAAACACTACACCCAGGAAGTCATTGTATAAGGATGTGTTAAAATTATGCAGTCTGAATCTCATTTGCAGCACTTCAGCTTTTCACACAGTTGTAAACATGCGGGAACTAAGAAGGCCAACTGATGCTGTTTTGAAAGTAAGCTGGATTTTCTGGAGAATAACATCTGTTGCCAACATGTGTGAGCTCTGGGCTAAACTTCTGTTTAGCACCTAGAGTCTTTTAAAAATCATTGTTCTATAAATCCAATAAATACACATCTTCGTTACTTTCACGTTTGTTTTATTATCTAAATGACAGTTCTTGTAATAAAGTTTATTAGGATTGAAATGTTCCATTTTGAATTGTTTCCCTTTTTTAATCCTTCCAAAAACAATTTCAAAGCAAAGTAGTTAGTAGTTTGAAGCACAATTACAGCGATTTGTAAAAAATATTGGTATCCCTTCAGTTTAACAACCAACCACAACTAGAACCACAAAATTCAGTGTTTGAGTGAGATTTTAGTCCGAAAAAAAACAGACCAGCACAAGTTACCACATAATTCTAAAGATTTTTTTTAATGAAAATTATATTTTGTGAGTAAAATAGTAATTTGTGGAATAATTTCTAATTATTCCAAATCATTTGTAAAATGTCTCTGTACATCTAGAGATTGATATCTTTGTCTGCAATATTTGTCTTTGTCTGCAATCTTCCTTGTAATATAGCTCAAGCTCAGACAGACTGGACTGAGAGCATCTGTGAACATCAGTTACACATCAGGTTTTTCCACTTATACTCAAATAACCAGTCTGAATGCTGACTGGGCCGTTCTAGTATACATACTGTACATATTTTGATCTAATCTATTTTATTGTAGCCCTGACTGTATGGCTACCCTGCTGAAAGGTGAACCTTCACCCAAATCTTAAGTCTTTTGCAACAGGTTCCCCCCTCCTGTACTGAGCATCATCATTGTAGCTGCTGAAGTAAAGCATCGCCTCAGCATGATGCTGCCACTACTATGTTTTACTGTATTCAGTATACCATATAGTGTCATATTGAATACAAAGATACATTCCAATGTATCAAAGATACATTCCAATGTATCTTTGACAGTATGCCTTTACACTGCCAGAAGACAAAGTTTGCAGTGTTAATTGTCCACTATCCAGTATTTTTCAAGTTAAGTTTATTTATGGACTCGCCTGACAGAAAAAGAAATTTCTTCCATATTTGCTATATATCCTTAAGTGGCTTATGACAAATTTAAACATTATTTTAATGGCTTTCCCTGAACAGTGGTTTTCTTCTTGCCCCTTTCCATGAAAGTTAGAGTGCACAACTAATAGATGTCCTCTTGAGCACCTAGGCCATGTTTTCACTGGCATGATTTGGTTGAAGATTGTACCAGTTGCTTTTTTTGGATGTCAAATAGAAAAGTTCTTCATGATATCTTTTTAACAACTCAATCTTGACTACAATGATGAAATTCTTTCTCAAATTCATTCTTAAGGCCAAGTTAGTCTCCACAGATATTTTTTCCTTCTTCTCCTCAGCTAAAGAGCACAACAATTAAAATACCAAAAAAAAACAACAACAACAACAACAAGTTACCGGCCAAGAAGCAGGTTTTCTTGATTTAATCCTCAGATTTTATTCTGTAGTTTCATGAGACATCAAATCACAGTATGCTTATCCAGATGAACAATTTCAAATTGTGGACAGTTGCTGAATAATCTCACCATTACATGTAAATATGCAGTGCTGTTTGTCAAAAGTTTACATACACTCACAATCAGCATCAATGTCACATTAATCTTAACCTTTTATTGATGCTTTAAAACAGTTATTTTTCTTTCCATGGAGGAAGGATTAGACAACATCTAACTTGAATCATCTAACTAATTTTCAAAAATAAAAACTGGGTGCTTCTGTTTGAATTTATTGTGTATTTTCTTAAATTTTGTATGTTTGAGTATGTTTACAGGATATTTATATTCCATCCTTCTATCCTACTTCTGGAACTGAATCAGTTCAATAAATTAACCTTTTAAAGATACATTGCTGTGTTGAGATGCACCTGTATTACTGGGAACTACCTTAGATAAAACAGAGGGTTCATCGAGGCCAATGCACATGTTCTTTTCAATGACACTCCTCCAGTGAACGCGACTGATATGAGGTGGGCGATAGGACCCGGGAGACGGCGGGCTGCCACAGAGGCACAGCAGACAGCGCGTTTGGGAGGTGTAGTGGAAGAAAGGCAAAGAGAAACGGAGTAAATGAGAGCACTTCTGTCCACATTGTTGAAGGACTTACCAACTTAAAACACCGCCGAAGCACCAAAGTATAATGAGACGGGCACACTGTTGAGCTGCTGTCCAGGTAAATGTCCGTCTTTTCCTTCGCATGGTTGTTTACAAGAGGCCGAGAGCTAAAACAGGGTAGGTCCCCATTGTACTTAACATGAGATGCGGTTATTCTCACCCAAGCTGCCCCGCTAGGCCCCTTTCTATCGCTAAAAGCAAACCTGGAGTTAGCCACTTTTGTGGCTTCTCTTTACCGATGGAGCTACTCCACAAGAAAAGTCGGCTTATAAATACAACTTAAAGAATTATTATGCAGCATTTAAGCCACTTTTCGAGATGTAAACCACTCAGTTTATGACAATGACCTCAGCGAACACGCCAGAGAATCTGCTTTTGCTTGAAACTGTCCACCTCTGCTGGAAAAGTTGTTTTTGCTGGAGCTTCATGGCCCCGGGAGGCGAATGAAAACAAATGAGCTCAACAAGAGGAGGGCAGCTCATTCATTGTTTAATAAAAACTACCTCTGTATTTGTTTATCTGCTCGATTGCCAAACGTTTAATCTTTGTTGTTTTAAATTTTCACAGTAACAGATAACAGTAGCCCACCTTTGTTGTGACTCTCAAAATGGGGCCTTTTAACTCCCTTGGTCCACAATTTAGAACTTCAGGGAGGTCTTAAGGGAGAAAAGTGGCCACAACAGTGTTATTTTGTAGTTTTCCACTCTAGTAATCAGTGCAATGAGATAATGCATGTTTTTCAAGTCTTCACTGTCATTATCAACACCACCTACAGCAATGACAGTTGTTCGTATCTGCTCTAAATCACTGAGTTTATTTGTGCGAGCGTGTTGAAAAGCATGTTGATGGAAGTTTAACGTTACTATGCAGTGATTTCTATTTTTAAAACCAGCAAGTTTATGCTAACAATAAAAACAGAGATGGGTTACAAAGCATTGACTTCCACTGTTTTTATTTATTTTTGAATGTGCAGTAGGGGGAAGATAAAACACAAACTCTGCTTTGTGTGTATTTAGGATAACATCACAATGGGTACAAGAGTGGAGAAGGCTGACCAATTCATACTCCATTTTATGCCTTGCAGTTCTGTTACCCCCTTGCAGTTCTGTGAGTAAACAAACCATTTACTCACATAGACTGCATCACTTTACTTTTACTGAAAACTTTCAATTACACTCAATATTTTGAATTATATCTCTCCTGGATAACTCTAAATAACCTACTAGTGGTAAATATTGAGTCGTATAACTTGCATTTCATTCAAATTAAAGATAAAGTACAAAGTCTAAAAAAAAAAGAAGCCAATTCCTGTAAAGGATGAGGCCATTTGAATCCTTTCCATGTTTGTGAAACATTGCAGTTTGCAGACATATAACACACAGTTACTGTCAGACCAAAACCTTACATCTAAAGATAAAAAAGTGCAACTTGCAGTTCACCATGAGTAAAGTATAGAAGCTTGCTTTAAGTAGTTGCTTGTCAAAGTGGGTATGAAACTTGAAGGGTACAACTTGGTCAGGACGAAAAGTCCCAAGGTAGAAGACATCATTTCGAAACCACATAAAGTTGAATACAAAATTAGCAGAACTGCAAAGGTGGTGAAAATGGTGATGTGAATGAAATACTCCACACCCTTAGTGACTAATATATCGACAATGTGGCAAATAAGTTACTTTTGACAAATTTTAATATTAATTCTCACACTTTCTAGTAGTATTTGAGAAGGGATTCAGCTTTATGATAGTTTGACTACCCAAAGCCGTGATGCAGTGGATGGGAAAGCAGACTCGTATGCATTCATCCATTTATTATTTTTTTAAAGATATTTGTTTTCTGTGGATTTTTGCCACTTGCCAAACGAGTTAAAGCTGTTCTCCAGGTGTATCACTTTGAATGGGTATGGGTTTTTCCAGTGACGTGGTACTTCCTGCAGTCTGAAATCTTGACTACTTTAGCTCACCTGAAGAACTACTTTCTGAAGGTCAAGCAATGGGATTTTATTTCCTTTTTCTTACTTCCTCCTTCTGTTGTTGACTGGAAGAATGGCAATGGTTTGGGCTGCACTCCAGGTGCATTCATGCTGCAATCAAGTGTTATAATTGGGGCCTGTTTGGTGGTCACTTTTAGTGGTTAGTAGCTAATAGTGTTTTATTGCAACTTGATTACAGTATCAATTAAATGTCTTTTGATGATCTGTCCCTTGTGGTCTGTTGTGACTCACTTCACTCACCACTTTAATTTGTTTTATTGCTCAACATTCCTGAGATCCATGTAGTGTGATATACACCTCCACTGATGACTGAAACATTTTGCAGCAATTGTTCAGAATGCAATTAAACAATTTTTTAAAAACAATATGTTACTTTGAAAAGATGCACATAAAGGGAAAATAAGAAAATAAATGTGGATATGCACAAAAGAAGTGTGATTAGTTGCCAAGTTCCGTTTGTAATTTCTCTAGAGAGTTGTCTTCTAGAGTAGAGGTATTCTTGATTAAATGAGCTATAACAAAACAAATACAAAAAAAATCTGGCTTGTTGTTGTATAGAGTGATAGATTTTTTTTCTGCAGTAGTTTGACAAGTGTTTTAAAAAACAAGCCTATTCATCTGATTTAAGTTTAAGATTGGATTTGTCCTAAACGTTTTCTACACTGTAATCTCCGCGTGTCTCCGTTTCCCAGAGTTGTAGAACAACACTGTCCCCAGGCATGCTGTACCCTTCATGCCTTCAAGTGTCAGAATGTTTGTACCGGTCATGAGACTACGTCGGACCGTTTGTGTGTACGCAACGGGGGCCTGGCATGTGACCCGGCGAAGACGCAACAAGCTGGCGTAATGAAGGAGCCGGTGACTTGCTTGGCTCGCTCAATGTTCTGTTTTTGAAAATACCAGTCACCTCCCACCCAATACCCCTTCGCAGTTCTGTTGACGTAAACGGTTACATGTGGAATCTGAGGAGTGTTGTTTGAAATCTTGAGGCTTTAAGCAGACAAATGCAGACCTGCTTGGGACATGTGAGGTTTTATTAACTCTGCTTGTGTTCTCTTTGCCATTTGATTTGAACGTTCTTTGAAATGGGCTTTAGTTTGTCTGAATTGCTTAAAAGTAAATGCATTTACATGAGTCATGAAGGTTTTGCTTTTCAGGTCATTGCAACACATCTACTATTCTGTCATGGTTGCTCGGTTACAGTTACTGCAATATTCTTATTATCAATGGTCTATTTTCAGGGAACTTGAAAGAGGAACTTGGGACTGTATAGTAGTTCATACTAATACCAGTTCCACTGTGGCATTTGAAAGCAAACAAGTGCTGCCTCAGGGGCTAGTTTCACTAACAAGTGAGATTATTTGATCTTCTCGATTCCTTGCGATCATTTTGGATAATTGTTCAACCTTCTGTAGCGGCAAATCTGCCGCTGACTCATCTTATTTACCTAGAAAACGGAGGAGAAACGGTTTCTATTTATCTGCGATGACGGAAGTGGTGTGGTGATGTCGGCCTGATTTTCTGCTTCCTGCCTGAAATGCATGGGACCATCCTGTCTGGCTCACTGGCAGGCTCGGTGTGTGGCATCTTCTGAAGCATGACACTGATTTGCATTGAATGGGGTGTCTCTTCCACCCTCCCTCTCTCACCACCTCCAGCCTCTTTCTACCCTCCTGAAGCTGGAGCCAGAAAGATGAATGATTGAAAACCGCCCCTGACATGAGTACATCCACGCAGGCAGGCGGTGGCCCAGAGGCCTGTGGACCATGTGACCCGCTGTCGGGGTACTGGGTTCATTTAGTGGCTGCTGGCTGCAGCACTGGCAGCAGCCCAGCTTTTTCCATACAGGCTGCACTAGCAACAGGTCGCTGCTATTAAAACAGCAGCGCTCTGTTGCGGCTCCAGAGCCAGTCCTTGTGCATGTGTTGCTTCTTAAACTGTGATTCTGTGTGTGATCAAGTTTGTTTATGCGATGTATCCCAGTGTGTGTATAATGTGTTCATGCCTGTGTCACGGAGTGCAGTCTTGAAGCTGAAAGGATCAGACAGTTTGAACAAACCCCAGTTTTGAGTTTCACTTGGTGTCTGTATTCCTTAAGTCTGAGCAAAAATTAATTCTGCTTATGATGGTTTAATCTCAATTTTGCTCACTTGTAGAAGTGAGAACAGCATCACAGCAGAAATGTGTTGATCACACACTCAGTGACAGATGTAGTTAGGCCCTCGGCTGTAGTGATATGACTTGTTGTCTGTCAATAGACACATTCACTTCCTGTTGTTTGGCCTCGCCAGTAAACTGAATGAGGCCAGTGAAATGCAGTTCTTTCTCTCTCTCTCTGCTTTGATGGCTTTTCTCTGATGCAGCTGCAGAAAAATTGATTTTAGTCAATGGTCAGGAATTGCCTGGTGTTCTGTGAGATATTTGTGTACGCAAGCATGCCAATTGATCATTGTTTTCCTTCTGCCCTGCATTCATAGAAGCCTGTATATTCTATAAAGTTGGCTCGAATGGATCAAAGTGCCAAGTGTTTTTGTAGTGATAGCCTGCAGGGTTTTAGTGTGAGCTGTTGATGGATGACTGATAAGTGTTTTGGATTTTAGCCAGATTATCAGATGACTCTGTATGCCTTTCAACCATACATACTGTGCCTTGCAAATATATCCACATCCCTTGAAGATTGAGATTTTAATCAAAATATGGAAAAGCTCAGAGTATTTCATCTTATTGAGTGAAACAAATTGGCAAGTAATGTTATGCTGAAGCAAAAAGATAAATGGTGTTGTAAATAAAACTGAAAAGTGTGGTGTGCATATGTATTCAGCCCCTTTAAATTGATACTCTTAAATGAACTCCAATATAGTCACCTGATTAGTAAATTGAGTGATGTGTAAATTAATGTCAGTAGAAATATAGCTGTCTGTGAAGGCCCCAGATGTTTGTTGGGAGAACGTTGGCAAACAGCATCATGGAGAATCTTAACAATTATGACCAAAACATGTCAAGCAATCTTACTTAGTAGCCATTTTTGTCTAATAATATTTGTGTTCCATTATGGGTCAAAATAACTTTAAAAAAATGCTTAAAATATGACAGGACTTTAAACGGTAGCAAGTGCTGCACATCTGGACATTCACTTTTATTAAAAATATTTTTAATTGCTTAATAAGAAGTCATGATCATATACTGTTAAATTGTTTTAAACAAATTTATAGTGTTTTTTTAGGAACCTACTTGAATATTGATAATAAATTGAGGTGAAAGCAGTTTTTTTTTTTTTTTCTTCTGATGCATTACGAACTCCAAAATCAGTTAAACATTAAAAACATATTTTGGTAACCAACAATTAACTGTTCCAAATATTAGGAACAAATTATTGTTCAAATAGAAGTGAACTAATTTTACTTTTTATGAGAATGCTTCTAAAATCTTCCAAGATATTGAAAAGAACGAGATCACGGATACAAGCGGCCGAAATGGGTTTTCTCAGTAGGGTGTCTGGGCTCTCCCTTAGAGATAGAGTGAGAAGCTCGGTCATCTGGGAGGGACTCAGAGTAGAGCCGCTGCTCCTTCACATCGAGAGGAGCCAGTTGAGGCCGCTCGGGGATCTGGTCAGGATGCCCGAGCGACCTCAACTGGTGGCTTAGCTGGTGGCTCAGGATATAGATTTTGTGTATCTATTACACAAAATCTCAATAAAGTAGATTTAAGTTGACAATATTTGAAAAAGTTCCAGGCTTTATGAATACTTTTGCAAAGCACCATGAACTGTCATATTTCTGGATTTCAGAATAAACAATGTGTCTGCACTCAAGAAGACGTTTTGCAAATGTGATGTTTGTTTTTTTGTGGCATTTTGCACATCTAAGAAGTTCTCTAAACTTGCAATAAGTTGTTCTTCATTGATTAGATTTTTGTGATTGGTAAATATTTTGAAGTTGACATTATGAACAAATTTTAGCATGTTGTATTGGTGAGTAGCAAGGCTAGTACAAGAATAGCTGTCTGTTGTAGATCTTTACGTTTTCTGTGATTACCTTAAATCTGCCAATGTTTCCATACTTACCATGTTCACAATGTCATTAAGAGAGAACCTTCCAGACTTGATGAACCATAGACATGTCTAGACATAGAAAACAATTTCTTTTTAATTTGCTTCTTTCATCTCTGTGCTTCTTACTTCAATTTTTAATACTTACTCATGCTAAGATTACCTTTGATTCATCTTCCTTCAGTAACAACTTGCATTCTGAATATTGTTGTTACCACAACCTGGTAGTGCTTTTGTATGGTGCATTTAATGACTAGATAAAGGTCCAATTTTTGAGTATTAAACCAGGTTTTTCTGTTAACTAGCCAAATTTGTGTTTTTCTCGATTACTTTAGGTCATGAGATCTCGAACTGATCAAAAAAGTCCAGGTCCTTTAAAAAATAGTTACAGTAACCCTTAAGTGTCAAATCACAAACTCCAGATTGGATTACAACTACAGACTAATATTATTTACTTGTTAACATTGCTCCTAATGTGTTAAACTTGACTGAAATTGTATTTGCCTCACATCTTTTCTGCAATATGCCTTTTTAAATTCTTGCATAAACATCACTGCAAACATGATTAATAATGTTGTTGCAGAAATTTTAACTATGACACGCTAACCCAACTGACTGAAACTTTAGGTTATAAACACTTGTGTGTCTGAGCGGTTACCCGCGCTCCTCCACAGCTTGATGAGCAGCCAGATTTTTAGTTTTGTTTTCAAGCGCCACCACTTCTGCACAATAGATCTGATGTGTGTGAATAGAGAGAAACGATTCACATAAAAATATTGACTCCACTTCAGTGAGCCCTGATGTGTTTTCACCTTTAACCACACAAAGCTGGCATATGGCTGTGCAGTGCTTGCGTTTTAGATGCTCATGCATTGCAGCAGTGCTTTGCATTGTGTGTATTTAACTTGCATGTTGCCAACTGAGACAATCTCATCCATTTGGGTCTCTACAGGAACTTATTTTAATTTTCAATTTCAAACCTTTGAAAAGTTAAAGGATACATCCAGATTTCCGATATAGGTCTGAAATTTGGTAAGCTAAGTCGTTACTTGTTTTTTTATTTTTTATTTTTCTTTCATCTTTTTGAGAAGATCGCTGGTGGCTCAGAGGAATTCGGGTGCCATTTCATTTTGAACTAAATGTGCTACAATGTGCCTTTAGGTTTATAGAGGATACAAACCAGAGCAATCTAAGGTCAGTTTGAAAGTAAGAAAAGGTCATTTACTATAGTTCTTTTAGTCATATATATATATATATATATAAGTAGTTCTTAAATGAGGTACTCGAATGTGCAGAAACTATGATCCCCATGGATTCCTGCTATCCACTGCACAAGTAATTAAACTTAAGACAATTAAATTTAGCAGGTTTTGTTAGTCATTCCGTTTACTAAATTATGCAGCTGATAAACTACTTCTGTTTATTTGATTGTATTGCAAATATTGCACTTCCCAAATGCACATAATACATGTTAGCAAGTCGCAACCACTTGAGCTTAGCAAAGCATTTATGCCATTTATTTACTGGCTGATACTGATTTATCAAATTTTTTTTAAAGTCTTCCATCTCACTGGAAACCCCCTCAACTATGAGTGTGTCTGTACTGCTTTGATCATATAGAAAGGATTTTAATCACAAGTAAAACATTTTTGCTGCATGTTTTCTTTTCTTTTTTGAAATGATATGAAGTTATCTTTGGGTTAAAATTGCATCCCTGGATTAATATTTGAGGAAAGTTGTTATTGCAGCAGCTGGAAAATGTGAATGTGTTGCTATGCTAAAAGCTGAAGGATAAATTTTGATACAAAAGCAAAACAAGCCTGACAGCCTAATAAAGTGTGTAGCTTGTGTGAGAATGATTTGATGTCATCCTTTTTTTTTTTTTTTTTCTTCAGAGCAGCTCTGGTCATGCGTGGAGGGGAAAACTCCTGGTCTATCAGGAGTGGTTGTGCAGGTTGTGAACAGTGTGGAATTTTCCAGTACGGCAGACTTCATGAATGCCAAAACACACTGCCACGTCATTTGAACCTTGAAATTTTGCAGGTTCCTCTTATTAAAACGACACCACTGTTGCTGCAGCATGTCCGCCTTTGGCTGGGCCATAAAGCACGAGGATCCTCTCAGTTACACTGCTTCGAGTCTGCTTTGTTGACCTGAGGGTTAAAATTTAGACAGATGGAAAAAGATCTTTCACCTCAACTTGGGGCTAATTTTTACGTTTCCTCGAATAATAGGTTACCACCATTGAGAAGGCGGCCTTAAACCCCAGGACCCCATCTGCAGGCTCCTGCATTGGGCTGAGTGAAGGAAGCAAAGTTGTGTCTCTCCTGGTGGGAAACCTGGATCCTCCATCTTGTCCACCAACATGACCAATGTGGTGATCGTCAAGGAGGGATGGCTGCATAAAAGAGGTAAAAACACTGATCATGTGTTTTGGCTGCACATATCTTTCAATATAAATATGCTGCTTGAAGGCAGTACTTGATAGGATTTTAAGGACTGGGCAATTTGGCAAATAATTATATCACATTTTTTCTTTTCTACTTAAATCACAGTTTTTAATTCATCGCAATCTCTTTGGGTCCAAGTACATTTTTGAAGAGTTTTATGAGTTTGGACAATTTTACCAGCTTGTGTCATACAGAAGAAATTTTTTTTTATTACATTGCCATACTAAAAGCTTACATTCTGTACATTTTGTCTCAAACTGATTTGCCAAAGTCAAAGGGATACATATCTTAATTTAAAAGGTAAACAATTATCACATCTCGACAGGGTACAGGGTGATCTTGCTACATTGCAGTGATTTAATGTTCACAAAATTTGAAGTAGCATTTTTTTTTTTTTTTATTTGATCACTCTCACCAACACAGGCAGAATGTCTTGTGCATTACGTTATATCTATCTGGAACAAATAACTTTCTGCAGTCCAACACATTGTCCACCCAACAATCAGACTATTCTGATTTTTACAAGCAAAGAGGATACTGAAAAGCTGTTACATCAGTTTCAAAATATGCTATTTAAACTGTAGCATGCTTTATTTAATGCTTAAGGTCCTTATTGTGAAATTTTGCTATCTCAACACAATTAAACACTTTTCTCTGACCTGAAAGTGTCCAGTCTTCTTGCTACACACCATATTTGAAGTACTGGTGGGAGAAGGTGATTCAACAGTGTTGTTCTTTGTACATATTTGCAGGTATTGTAGGGATTAATTGTTTTTAACAAGCAAAAAGTTGTTGAATTTCCCTTTTGAAGAAAATTCTACTTGATCAGTAAAGATCTCTCTTTTAAGAATAAAGTTTTCTTAAACAGTGCAATTTATTGTTTAATACAAACAATTTGTTTTAAACAATTGTGCTAGCAGTCCAAATATTGGATACAGTCATTCTAAGGGCCACAAATGGCCTCTGGGCTGCACTCTGGACACCCCATACAAAGCTGGTGTCAAGCCTAAACTTTACCTGGCTTTGCTTCTACTTTACAAGGCAGCCAGTGGCAGCTGGAGGAGACGAATAATACTCCATGTATTGGGGACAAAAATTTCTTTATGCTTTTTGTATATTTTTATTTTTTTAAAATGCTAAGAATTAGCACTGTCTTAGATGGTGGGTTTTTATAAAAGAAAGTTTGACCACTGTCGCCAGATATGGCTTTAATGGTAATATGGTAATTTTATTTTAAAATGTCAATACTTTAAAACTAGTAACTGTTTCATCCCTGCAACCATAAAGCTAGTTTATGAAGCCAAAGGAGAAAGAGGAACCCGAGCATCCGAGCAAGAACATAGAACTATGTTACACAGAATGTGCATAGAAAAACAGCAAAGCACCCCCATGTCCTTAATTTTTTCCTCCGAACAAAGTTTCTCAAAACGCTGCTTGAAAGATCAAATTAAGCCTTTTTCCCAACAGCATGAAGTTGAAAGGTCTAAAAGATGCATTGGAGGGGCTTTTTTCTACTCTGCACCACCTTTCTGCTATCTGCTTCAGGTTTTGCTGTCTCACCCTTTGCAGCAGAATGAACCATATGTCATGCAGAAGTTTCCTCCTAAATGTCTTCCTATATCTACTGTACATTCTTCCTCTTTATTTTAAAGACCTTACTTCTAAGGTCTTTCTTAATTTGTTAACTGCATCCCCCAAAATGAGTGTCATTGTGACCTGGCAGTGCTTACTATTTATTGAACAAAAGAAGATTTCCCAGTTTGTGGTTGGTTACTCTTTAGCAACAATGAAGCCAAAAAGTCATCCTATTACAGTAACCGGTGGAGATCTCTTTGCATCTGTATTTAATTTTAACACTGTGACTTACTATTTACATTTGACGATAGTGATCGTCTTGCTTTCAAACAACCCCCAACTGTTCAAACATGTAGGTTAACCAAGCTACCACAGAACTCAAACTATGTAAAGAACCTAAAATATGTTCATTGCGCAAAAATATTTTCAAACTCCCTGTTGATGCATGTTTGCATTCAGCTTTAAATTTAGACTTCAAACATTCATTGGAATTGATCCATTTTCACACTAGTAGTTGAGAATATAACACTGCTTTTTTTCCCTAAATGAGTAAGCAGTTCAATTTAAAAAATCTAAGCTGTTAATCTGTAAATTTTGGTTGCAGAGTCCCCTGAGGGGCTCTTTTGAGTCTCCCCCCACCAACAGTGTTGTGTGGTGTTTGGCATGGTTCTGTGTCAGGCGTGATTCCCGTTGTTTGGACGAAAAGGCATTCCTCACATACCTGCAGGCTTTGAGCAGCTTTATGTGTGCATACTAACTCTGCCTTTCGACTGCGGCTTCCTCACAGAGCTTGCTCCATCACCACCCGGGGCAAAATAAGGATAAGAACCTTTTCCAAAACCACTCAAACCTTCTGGGCTCCAAGCCATAGAATAAGTTTTACTGGAAGAGGGGAAACTGTAACTTAATGGATAAGGTAATAGGAGCAGGTCCCTTACAAAGAGCAGTTTGCTGCTGGGATGTTGCTATAACTTCAAGACTGAGTTCAGTCTCAGGATCATGCGGCTTTTGCTCTCCTCCCACGTAGAGATTGGGTTGTCTTATTTCATTACTGGGAATGTTGGTTTACTAATTTGTTTGCTTGTAAAATTATTACTCAATATATATTTTTTAATTGCATTAACAGCAGCTAAGGAATTGAGGACTAGCTGACACAAAAGCCTTCCTTAAAGTAGCAACTGCAGAGTTTTGGTAAATATCTTAATACAAAACACATTTTTGCAGTGCATCAGTAGTGTCTCTTCTGCTGCATAATGAGTAAATATTTTAATATTTAGTTTTTTTAAATTTTGCCCAGTGGTTCATGGCCAAAATAATATGGACTCCTGCGGTCCATATTAAGCCTTATTTTTATCATTGCCATTTTTTCTTTTAAGTTTATGTTTGCTATGGGAGAGAATTCATGTGATGCAATGACTTAAATTTAAATTGTGCACCATTTTGTGCTTTTGCTTGTAGTCACTTGGGGATTGATTCAGATTTTAAAATTCCTGGTGTTGCATTGTTTTGTTACAAAATGTATTAAAGAAGAGTCAAATTGATTATTATTTTTCATGATTATTATTTTTCACAGTCTGAAAGATGGAAGCGTGTCATTATTTTCTAGGTCTGGAAAAGTACAGAAAAATAAATATGGAGAAATGCTTGTATTTAGAGACTTCATTCCCTATCACTTTGTCCAAAAGTTGTCCTTCCTCCCTTACTTTTTTCTTTTCTTCCTTCCTTCTTTCCTGCCTTGTCTCTCTGTATTTCTGTGAATACTGTCCAAGCAAGAGGGAGAAATATCTACCTTAAATTCATGGTGAAAATTAGATTTTATATTTTAAAATGAATATAGGAATGAGAATTCTGAAAAGTTGAGTCTGAGTTGTTTAAACATTAAAAGAATTGCAGTCTAAGAATTTAAGCTGAACAGAGAGTGAATTAAACCTTAAATAGTGTCATTTTACAGAGGTCTTTAGCTGTGGGTAGTCATGTTACTTTTTTGCTCCTCTCTTTGTCTTGTCTGAGTCATGAAACTGGCAAATGTCCATTTTTCCACACCTTCGCTGCTGCTGATAAGAACGGAACATTCTTATTGAGAGCCGGTGTAAAATGTAACTTCAAGACTAGTCAAATAATGACTGGGATGAGAAAGGCGAGTTTGTATGACAAGTATCCACACACATTAACACACAACTCCTGCAGTGACACCCCTTTACTTATGACACACGCTAAACAAACAACCCGTCAGGAATAATGAGTTGGCATGCTGTCGCAGCCCGGCAGCTGTGGCCTGTGAAATGTCACCCCGAGCCTCCGTGTTTTGATTGGAGGACGTTCGGCCGCTTCCCTGACAGGAAGGCTTTTAGTGTCGCATCACTGTCATACACTCGTTGCCCCAGAGCCACTGCACAGAAGGTGAACCTGCAGCAGCCCTGCTTTGCTGTCCGTCACCTCAGCCAGGCGTCCCGCACCTTCGCCTGAGCTTTTATTTTGTGGCAGTGCCACCCAAGTGACTCAAATCTCTGCGTGGGCATGATAATGAACGGCGCATACAACCGCACCATGCTCATTACTCCCATGTGTGCACCGAAAACATCAATTTAACATCTCAGAAAAGATAAACCTTCATATTTCCATCATTGTTTTGTCTGCGTTCCATGAAACCCAGTCATGCAGTTTTCTACTTGTGTAACTTTACAAAAACCAAACTCATCCTGACTTCATCCTGCCCCAGTAAAAGTTACTGTCTCTTTGTGGTGATTGGATTTCACAGTGGGTCAGTCCCAGGCACAAAGCACAGCCGCTCTAGCATGTTAACTAAACAAAGCCATGCCATTCACTCTTACTCTGATTCCTTTCTGATTAGTCATCTTGAACATGCACGTGCAAACTGTTTCAAGACTCCCAAAAGAAACTTGAGCAAGTATTTTGCTTCATACTTTGCAGAACTAGGGTGTCTGTGTAACTCCACATTCTCAGCCTTGAAAGGTTGTGAACATTTGTTGTAGATTGGCTGCCTTCAGTGATCTCATTCTGAAGGACACACCTTCATACTTTCTTTTTAGGCTTTGTGTCAAAGAAATGTGCTCAAATTGTTGAAGCCTCTTGATGTGCTGGTGTGGAATGGTCAGTTTTACAATGCAGCTGTGAAACTGGCAGAAGTGGTGACTTGAGTCTGCAACTTGGATTGAAGTTGCCGTAATAGTATGCTCAGTCTGTGTCGATTTTTTTGTTGTTGTTGTTTTTTGTAATGTTTCTTGACAGTACTAGCCAGAAAAAGGGGTTAATAGCAACTTAAGTTTTTAGTCTTGAATTCTACCATCTAGCAAGTTGATGGATTACTTAACCAAGTAAGTAATCCATAGACTGCAGCTCTGACAGACTTACACACTTTGGATCTCTGTTTTGCTCCTAAACCTTTGATGTTTATTGTAACATTTAAATTACTGTACACATTTCTCTCATACTGAACTGTTCTAAAAGACTTTGGCTAATTTCCCAACAAACTAAACTTCATTTACATCAGACATCTTATTTTCACACTGGTAAGCTAGTGTCATCACAAAGACACTTAAGGTTCTTTAAAATAAAGGCAATTCATGTTAGGGTTTGTTAACAAACTCTAATCTTTCTTAGTAATGCAATAAATTGCACTTTGCCCTTTATTTGTTGTAACAACCAGGTAGGACTGACTTATGATGCAATCACTGATTTATAAAAATTTTAATTTATTTAATTTCTGATAAGCTGATCATTAGGCAAAATCAGTGCAGCACATAATGTGCAGATTTCAAACGGTAACCTCTTTTCAGCCAGGTTATTAACAATTTTCATAGTCCCCCTCCACCTCCCGATACTTGTTTAGCGTCTTTGCTTGTTTTGTTTTGTTTTAAAACAGTATTGAGACTTAAAAATCTAATTCATTTTTAAATTAATCTGATTTTGAAGAAGAAAAAAAACTGACCATGTAAAATTCCATCATCATATCTACTGTTATGAGACTTGAAAACATAACTTCTAAATGCAGATTTAGTTAAAAGCTTTCTTAATAATTTCTTTAATAATTTTACATGCTGAAACAAAAGAGTCCAAAATCTTGTTTAATACACTATATAATAATCAAAGGAATTAATAGTAGTTTATTACATCATAAGACAGAAACCTGTAACAGATTTTATGAAGTGGTGTTAACAAATTGTTACTTTTCTTTTTACATGGTGGGATGTTTTTATATTGTTATGATACTTTTAATTTACAATATATTTTTATAGGCGTTAAAAGCTTATGATTTTATATTGGGGCAAATAATTATTTGTTTTCATACTAGAGCTACATATTCCATGTGAGGTTGTACATTTTGGATAGAGAATTGACTTAGACTTGGTGGGGAAAAAGTCCTTGTGAATGTCTCTGAGAGGGTACAGTCTGTGTGAAGCATGTTTATTTAGAGAACACCGCCAACAGGACATCACCCAGCAAACTTGCGTATGGACCACATTGCAAGTACAGGCTTGCACAAACACTGTAACTTTGTAGTTGGTATCGCAACCAATTGTTATGTGTCCACTTTTATGTGCTTTACAGTGTGCACGCGATACACACTTTGAATTTGTCTACGGACCCATGCTGCAGATCCTGAGCAGCATGGTTTTTTTTTTCCTTTGGAAGAAAAAAAAACCCAACATCCTTCCAAAGTTTCCTTCAAAGCCAGAGCATCATCAGACATCAAAGCAGCAGATTGTGGGTTTCTTAGTTTCCAGCAAAGCACTGTGGCCAAAAGCTCAGTGAAGCTCGACAGAACAGCGCTTGCTTGTCCTCGCCTCTTCCCTGGCCCTTGTTTGTTTGACTCATTTGCTCCTTGACAAGTATAAAGAGCCGGCCCCCTCGTTAGGCTAACGAAGGCCACAACAACTGTTGGATTTGGGTAACACGCTCAGCTGGCTCAGACTCGCGAGGGGAGAGAGGTGCAGAGAACACACCAGTAGAGGTGGTGTGGAAAAGATAAAGGGGTGAAAAAGAGAGGCAGAAGTTAAGCGGCGTCCTTGTGATGTTCCCACAACATTGCTCAGTGACCCAGTTGGCATGAGGAGAGCTGATGGAGGATGTGTACGACGTGCCACACAGACCCTCTCATGGTATGGTTTGGAGCTCATCAGCTAATTGGTCCCTTTTGCTGGTCATGAGGTTGAAGGACACCCATGATGTGCTCCTCCAAGCAAAACCTTGTTGGTGGTCCAGGAGAGTGCATGGGACGCAGAGGGAGGATGATGTAGGGAGGCGGAACTCTAAAACATCAGACACAATACATGGAACAATGGGGGGTTTTTTGTTGTCATCTTTTGCATATTTCTCTCTGATGCATGTGGTGAACAGACCTGCAAGAATCCAGCCCACAGTTTTTCACAGAAGTCATGGTTCACCTTTTTTTTTTAATACCTCCTAAAGGCGAACAGAGTTTCTTCTACTACTAAATGCTCTTCAAAGAAGCATGCCCAACTGATTAACCATATCTCATGATTCTGTCATGCTGACTGTTTCAAGACTGCAGGTCTTTGACTCTGCCAGATTTATTGCTGGGCTCAGTCTGGCTCCTACAGATCCCCTCACTATGGCTGTCAGCAACCACACATTGCTGCACTGCACAGACACACAACCATTTGTATCTCATCACTGGAGAAAATTTCCACTGAATTTAGTGAAATGGTTCCTTTATATGGTGATTTTTTTTTTTATAAAAAAATCAAACTTTCATTTATTCATCTATAAATTGCAATTAATAAACTCCATATAATTCCCAACGGTATTAAAAACCCAGTTCAATCGATGCATACTGTATTGTACATGTGCAGCAATAAAGCTCCATACAGGGTTTGTACGTAGACCTAAGGTTTTTAATGCAGAACTCCCTTTTTAAGCTTTCTTTGGAGAACTGTATCGAAGATTAGCATGGCTATCTGCTTTCCTGAGAGAATGAAGATGCAGTATCTTAGCTAAATTTACCTTAACTGAGATGTCCAAATACTTTCAACATTTCTGAATCCAGAGAGAAGTTGAAAAGTCAGAAAGATAAAAAAAAACAAAAAAAAACTTGCTGGAATATGTTCTGCCTTCTTGTTATCTTTTGGAAGTCTTACTGACTATTGATCTGTTGCAACTTCAATGAAACACAATGAACGACATATCTCAATGTTTTAGAACAGTTTCTTTTTGAATAGCTTTTAATAGCATGTCACTGCTTTCTCTAACTACATTTGTTTAACCCCTCACTGAAAATTTTGAGTCTTCTCCTTTCAGCTACATCAAGTAATAAAAGTGTTATTGTCGTGACAACCAGGTTTCAACCTGGTGCTAATTTTGTTGCTTAATTATACAAAATCCCATTAAAATACACTGAGGTTTGTTGGCTGTAAAGTGAAAAATGTGGAAGCCGTCAGGAGGCATAAATAAGTTTGTGAAGCTGTGATAGCCTGTGATAGGAAGGATGTTATGTGTAATTTGTTAAAAACCTTTACAAACTACATAGCAGTTCAAGCCAGAGAACATGCAAGTACTAGAAGATGCACTAACTGATCAGACAGAGGTTTCCCCACCAGGAACTCAATGCTCTGGAAGGCCAGGTTTCTGGCCTTCAGCGCAGACCCCCTACTCCGGGAAATGGGAAAATGGGAAGCAGTCTTTCTGTTAAATGTGGTGGAGAGAAGTAAATTACTGGGGTGCAGCTGTCGGCAGGAAAGAGTGCTGGCATGGTGGTGGAACCAGGAGACTGCGGGAGGTGTCACCTCCACCAATTTGCTTCCTCTCATGACAGTCCTGCTGTGTGCTTACTTTTCTGTGTAGAACCCGCCTGCTGGCTCCAACTGTGGTTCTCAGTAGTGCTCCATCTTTTTTTTTTCTCTTTTCTAATCACCATCTCCCTCCCCCCATTTTTGTTTCCCTACAGTCTCCATCACCATCTGATCACATGTTCTTTACCGTTCTTGGTCCTTAATATTTCCTGCTTCCCAAATCCCTTGCCCACCCCACTGAGCACATCCCCCTACTCTCCTCCATTTGTAGCCCACCACTCTATTACTAGTATAATGCCACCACTGACAGATCAGACCAATAGTGGAAGTTTCTAAAAAGCAGCTAAATGTTCCCAGTCATATCACTGGCACTACTCTCCATCTTAGCATGGTATTTTTAAAGGCATTGTTTCAAAACAAGAGGACAGAAATGTAAAATCCCTTATGTACATGGTCAATATTAACTGTGAAATACAATGTTGCTTTGCAATTGCTGCTTGTTCTGGAAAATAAACTACCTTTTAATTTTTGGTAACAGTTTACTACTAGTAAAATTACCTATGAATTATTTGGAAAACTTATTGGTTTAAGACCTGGGACTTTGACTTGGGCCTTGCGTGACTTTGCTTTAGGCTCAGCATGAAATTTATATGCTTTGACTTAGGACCTAATTCGAGAATAGTGTGTTAAGACTCTTTAAGGTGTTTTAGCCTTAAATTTATGGTTATGTCACAATGTAAAAACTGTATTACAATGACTTCAAAGCCAGAAGAAGTGTGTAACTTTCATACATGTTTATTAAAGCCAGACAAAAACATCTTCCAAAGGACGAGCAACTCTGCTTCATTTCTCAAATAGCTTCTAATGGTCAACGGAGATTGTGGTTATTAGTGCTGCAGAAAAGAGGGAAGAAAACTTAAATATTTCTTGACTCCCCTATTTACTATTTACTCCCCTTTTGGCCACAGCTAGCTCTGACAAGATCTGAGTTTAAATTCATTGTGGTTAAAGTTAGAAAAGACTGAATTATAATTTTGAAAAAGTCAACCATTTCAAAATGCTTAGTGCTGTACCTTTGCAAAAATCCATCTAGAGGTTCCTGTTGGATGAAAAGCTACTATGTCCCTACCAGAGCTAATTTTTCTTGTCTAAGTTTCTACCCTGGTATTTGGCTTTTCCATTGATGTTTTCTTATCTTTTTAAGTATTGGGTCTTACATCAGTCCTTGAGACTTTATTGCCACTAATTTGCGCTAAGTAATCTGTGTTTATTTGTTTGCTGTGCAGTAACCCAGTTAACTAATCCATGGGTTGCTTGTTTACCCAGGGAGAAGGGGCAAATCTCAGCCCCTGTGTGGCAGGGGGGAACTTCCCACAGTGTCTCTATGGTAATCAGCAGGTGTCACTCACCATGGAGAAGAAGTGAGTGCTTTCTTATGAGCGTGAGAAAGAGGGGCAGCCTCCATCGCATCCCCAACCCCCTTGCTTTTTTTTTTTTTATCTTGGGGTAGCAGCAGCCCTAGCGACAGTGAGAGGGTTAGATTTCAAAATAGGATGGTCCTTCAGCTCAACATGATGATGATACGTCCAAAGTCCAGGCTGTGGACTTCCCCTTCTAGCCACTGCTTGGGATAAAAGAAAAATTTATGTCAGGAAAAACACAACATAAAAGTGTCCAAACTTCTGGACAGGTTACAATGGCCTATTGGTGTCTGTTTCACAGTGAACAGTGAAATGGGTAGAGAGCTCTTTAGACAGCATGAAGTTTAGCAGCATGCCTTCCGATTCAACCAATTCATGGTGGAAGTCAAGATTGTGGTTGCTGGGGCTCATTGGTGACCCCTACATCAGGGAGCCCTCTCTCCTCTGGAGCTCACAGCTCATTAAGATGCAGGGCACAGGGCGGCGGGCCGCAGCTGCAGCCTACAGGCAGAACCCGACAGAAAAGGGCCGAAGGGATGGCGGGGGCGGCTGAGGAAAAACCAACAAAAGGCAAAGCCCATCCTCCCCCTCCTCCCTCGCTTTGGAGTTCTAATTCCCTAATCCTCAACCTCCGCCTCACCCCCTCCTTCCACCCCTCTCATCCGATTCCCACCACTCAAACACACACATGCACAGTTCATGGAGTTACCACTGGCTCCCTTCCTCTCATCCCCAAGCTATGAATGGCCAGACGGGGGACAAAACCCAACAGCAGCCTACTCAGGAAGTCCAACCACTGGGTTTGGGCAGTGAGAGGCACATTTTGTCTGAGCCTCTCTCCCCCCGCTCGCTGTGAGAGATCACTTACCCTCTCATAACACAAATGTGGGTATGGTTTATCCAATCATCTTTAATGATTCTTTGCAACTTCACAAAGAGGTTTGTATGCATCAGACCTGTTTTTGCTGCTTGATGAATGCTACATGATGAGTTTTTATTCAACGCTAACAAGCCAAGGCAGCTGGGACATCAGCATTCCTGTTGTTGTCACATGGAGACGGTAGAGGAGGACGTTCTTTAGAGCTATTAACCTCTTTCACTTCCTCGTTGTTGTTTTTTTCTTTTCCGTGTAAGATTTCCCCATTTCTCCCTTTATTTACCAGTTATTCTATAAAACTTCTCCCTCTAGCTTTTATGTTCTAGGCCTCTTAAACAGAGGTAACTTACAAAAGGCTCGGGCACCTAAAAGTGCTGTTGGTTTTGCTTTCTTGCAAGTTTGTGATGTTTGGGTAAGCATGTCCCAATTACAGGTATGAAGACAGGTTTTAAAAAGCTTGGGTCTCAAAACCACAATAATTTTTCAGCATGCCATTCCCACAGTGTGAAGTCGGTTAACAAGTTGCCAGAGAAAATGTTGGAGTAACCAGAAATTTCTCTGGCTGTATGGAGCATGGGGCAATGGAAGGTTGACATCCATACTTTGTACATGGGTGGCACAGTTTACTCCTGCGCCATTACCTTGCCCAACTGTAACCATTTCTAAACACATTTTCTTTCTTTTATGTATGGGTGGTAGCTTTCTTATGCTACTTGACTGGCAGGGCACAACAAGTCACACAGTTTTCTGACAGTTAAAGGATTTTAAACGGTAGGAATTGGTTGATCAGAAATTTTAGCATGCAAGAACTGTTTGTCAAGTAGCCAACTGAGCTGATAGTCAAACTAATTAGCCAGCTAGTAATAGCAGCTTGTTCTGTACTGTATTAGCAAAAAGACTGGATCAAATTTCTCTACTACTTTCTTTAAAGTGGTGTCAGCCCACAATTTGCTTGTTTAAAAAAACAATACTTTAATGCATCTAGAAAGGCTTTTCACAGGGTTTAGCACTTTGATTAAAGGAATTTCTGGCCATTGTGAGGGCAGACACGGATGTTGAATGAGAAGGTCTGACTTGCACTCAATTCCGAAGTTTGAGGCCAGGACCAGTTAAATTTTTCCATACTATGCTGTCATTTATGTCCTTATGAGAGTAAGGTTTGGAACGTTTCCAGCCAGAAGCATCAGTCCAAAATGCCTTGGTATGCTGAAGTATTAAGAGTTTCTTTCACTGGAACTACGAGGCCAAGCCCAACTTCTGAAAAATAGCCATACACCATAATCCGTTCTGCACCCAACTTTACACCTGACACAATGCAGTCGGAAAAGAGCCTTTCTGCCAAACCCAGACTCATTAGTTAATGTCTTGAGAGAACATGTCTCTGCTGCTGTAGAGTCCGTTGGCAGGTTTGTTTTACCTCGTTACATCCAAAACTTTGCATTGCATTTTATAATGTAATGCTTTGTCTGCAACTGATTGGCTATGGAAACCCATTCAGAGAATGGGTCTGGGGATAACCTGAAGGCCATATGAGGTTTATAAGTCTCTACCCACTAACTGTGCAGAAAGTTACTCTTTTTATATCGTGTATCTCAACATGTGTGATTTTAATTGGCCTACTTTGTGGTTGAGTTTCTGACGCTCCCAGCGACTTTCTTTCTTTTTTTACACAGTTAAAGATGTTTGTGCGGTAAGTCATAACTGAACTTACTGCACAGGTAGCATTCATGGTACCGCCTTTGAATTCACTGAGCTCGTGAGGGCAAGCCATTCTTTCAGAAATGCTTGTAGAAGCAGACTGCATGCCAATCTGACTGGTTTTATATAGTCATGGACATGGAATTGATTGGAACACCTAAGTTACATGATTTGGAGGGGTAACCTATTACTTAAGGCAATATAGTGTTCTTGCATTATTGTGTAATATGCTGAAAATTACTGGTAAATTTAGTGGGCGTCAGTCTGTGCTGCAACAATGATCAACAATGATAATAGAGAAATTTGGATTGGTTTTTGATAATAAGAATTCTGTCTTGTCCTAAGTTTTTGTTTAAATGCTGTGAATCTGGGCTGATTTGCTAATCAGCAGCCCAATGCTAGCTGGGACAATTTTATAAAAGGAAAAAAAAAATCTCAGTCTAGTAGGCATAGAAGTAAGGCTCCTGTGATTTTTATAAGTGTGGACAAACAAAATAAGGATCAACCTTTTACAGCTGTGGCCAAACCTGTTTCTCCCCCCACAGTACACCTTGTTGTGTGTATGTTTTGTGTTTAGGGGATAAAGGGCGTGGCAGTCGCATGCGAGTGCTGTCCACACATACAGGACCGTGCAGCAGTTGGCAAATAAAGATGAATTCTGTTGTGTTTGGCAGCGGTTCTCTGTTCATTATTTTCCACTTTGCCCAGCGCGCATCCCAGCCCTCAGCAGCTGCTTGTCATGTAAAGACACTCTATCAGGCCCTGACAGCTCCTCCCATGCACACACACGCAGTCACAATGCACATGGCTCATACACGCACTCTTCCACTTGCAGGCCTACATATGTAGGGAACATATGTAGCGATCTGTCTCACTAGCACTCCATTCAGCACAGCTCCTTGCACAGAGCTTTTTCATCCCCTTTGGTTCTTCCATTGCTCATCTTGTGTCAAATCACTCTTATACTTCTGTCCTTCCCATAATTTAGTTGAGTTGAGCCACATGGCTACTGTCTGACTTCTGTAGAAGTGCCTTGATTCTGTGACACAGATAACAAGAAGGATTTCCTATAACAGGTTTTTTATAATAGATACATATATTTACATATACATATCTGCGTTTTTTAAAAATCTTTGCAAGGACTGCTCTTAAGTTGCTTTTTGTATTAACAGCATTTCATATTTTTACAATTTATAGCATTTTATATTTTATTTTTTATTTTTATTTTATCTACAACTACTACTCAGTGGCAGTTGTTATTGTGTCTTGTCTCTATGCTGTAACTCCGAAGTAATTTCCCTGCTGGGATGAATAAAGTACTTCTATTCTATTCTATTATGTCTCGATCAGACATTTGATGAAAGTTTTTCTTATCTAGGCTGTGGTCGTTGTGTGTGTGGGGCATTTTCCTGTTTGGAGAACATTTTCACATCAAGCAGGGTTTGGTTTACTGGTACAAAGTGGTGATGAACTGAGTCAGAAGTAGAATGAACTCCTGTGTTTTTATTTAGAACTTTTGTCAAGTTGTTTGTTTTGCCTCTCACTGAGTCAGCTGGGGTCTGCCCTGCTGAGCATCGATGGGATTACACCAAAAATGATACTAACTTTGTTTAACTTGCATTCTCCTGTATTGAGCATATTTTATGTTTTTTTCCACACAATGTATTTTATTATAGTTTTATTTGAACCAACATGGCATAAAACAGAAACAAACATAGGGTGTACTTTATTTTTATTCATCTCATTTACTCTGATACTCTTAATAAAATCTAGTGCAAGCACCTAAATCACTAAACTAGTCAAAAGTTAATCTACCTCTGTGTAATTTAATCTCAATTTCAATACAGCTGTTCTCTAATTACTTTAGAGGTTTGTTAAAGAACATCAGTGAAAACAGCGTAATAAGGTTGGAGGAGGGTGAGGCTATTTAAAAAATATTCCAACCTTTGAACATCTTAGAAAGTACTTTTCAATTCAACTGAAAATAGAGCTGCAACGACATTGTGATCCACCTACGCTAATAAATTGGCCATTAATTAGAGAAGCAGCCAAGAGTCCCATGTTAATCTGCAGTTCAGGTGGGAGAGTCTTTGTATAGAAGAGCTATTAATCTGGCTTTCATAGTAATGTTGATGGGGAAACAATCAACATTGTTTCTATTACTAAGAAATTACTAAAAGAAAACCAAAATACATCCTTTCTGAAGTTTACCAGACGTGATGTAGGTTCTGTGTTGATGGGAAGATGAGTGAAGATAAATACTGTGCAGTCCTGGAAGAAAACCTATTAGATGTAGCAAAACTACAGACTGGGGTGGAGGTTCACTTTCCAGTAGGGCAATAACCCAAACAGACAGAGCTACAATGCTTATGTTAAATATTGACGAGTTGAAATGCTATAGTCCAAGTTCAGACCTAAATCCAGGTGAGAAATTTTGTAAAGTGACCCTTCAGTTTTCAGGTCTTTCCAAAGAACATAACTGACCAAATGTTTTGTCTGTAGACCAAGTGCAAAGCCGATAGAAAAATTAATTAGAAAACTTGAAGTATTGACTTTGGGGTTAATTGCAAATGCAAGGCAAAAATTACAGATAATTTATAGAAATAAAATTCTGTTATTTAACAACTATAGTTGGTGATATTGAATATGATTTACAATAAAATACTGACAATTGTGGTTGTAATGAGTGTAAAAATCTTTAAGCGTTACGAATACTTTTGCAATATGCTTTGTTAGATAAATAGAATAGTGCATTTCTCTTTGTTTCTTGGGGGTTAACTTGGGTTAATCTTGATCAGTGAGGGTGAGTAAACACCCTCAATAATGCTTGCTCTCTTGCTCATCTTGCAGGATTTTTTTTTTCATCAGTGTGAGAGTCGGTAACCGCGGTCTCTCCCCAACTTTGTTTACGTGAACTGTTATAGATGCAAAAAGCCCAGCTGTCTGTTTCACTTTCTCGTCATGTCAGCGCTTAAAAAAGGTGTGTGGAAAGTACATATGAATAAAAGTAGAAGGGGAAATGAGTGTAATGGGAAGCTTCTAAGGGTCATCTTTGTTGTTTTTGCTCTCAGCAGACTGTGGTGGTGTGTGTGTGTTGCACTGCAGTGCTGTGGAGACATAGTCTCAGACAGCCGGATATAGCTACTTCCACTGTTTGTCATGTGACCAGGTTTTGTGGTCACACACGAGGAAGTTGCAGTGTCCTCCTGTCTCAAAGTAGTGTGTGCAAGGTGAAAATGTGCTGGGCAGATGTGGAGTTTCCCACATTTCTCACTAGTATGGTGAACATTTCTTGTACTGCAAGTCTCTTAGTTGCTTTTTCACTAATCTCTGGGAGCATTTAGAGCTCAAGTGTCAAGTTCCTTCATAAACTTGTTTGCTTCATGATGTGTTTTCCCCTAGTAACCACATGAACCCGTCTCTTCTGACATCACAGTTCAGCATAGCTACAATTCTTGGAAGACTCAAGTGACTGAGAACGCAGGGCTGGCTTTGTCATCCCCCTGACATCAATGCCATCAAGGCCACCTCAGTGTCTCCAAAATGCAGTGCTCGCTGAGCCTTGAGCTGCTGCTGCGTCATATAGTACCACCCATGCTGCTTCTCCAGTGGGTGCTATGCGTCAGCAGAGCTGGCAGAAAATGCTCTCAACCTTCCAAAGTGCGTGTTGATGTAATCTACTACACAGAGGCCTTTTTTCTCCCTATGAGCCACTCTATAAACAAATCTATTTGCACACAAGCACATTGGGCTATGGTGAAACACCTGACTCGACCCGTCACAACAGAATGTGTACATAAGAAAATTTCTCAGTCTGGAAATGATTTTTGCCCTGTTCTTGCCCTAAAACTAAACCTTAGACAGCTCAAACTACTTTTTTGTTGTTTTCCATTCCCACCAGACGAGCATGTACGTAGAGTCCACGTCTCGTCAGAGGTGTCAGGTAGACGGCTCATTATCCTGCCTCTGCATTGTGCACATACTGTCCTCAGTGGTTGCTGGCATGGAGGATATCAAGGGAATATGGGTCAGCCAAAACCTGTCGGGAGAACAAGTCACCAGCTGGGGCCCAGCTGAGGAAAAGAAGGTTCGGTACAAAGGGTTCAGCATTGTTTCTGGCCATCAATTTCATCATTGTTGAACAGGTTATTGATTTGAACTCCCAACTTTACTCTTAAATTGCACTTCATATGTGCTCTGGGTTGTATGTTTAGAAATGATATAGGCGAGTGATCTTAATGAACTGTGTGTTGATTCTTTGAGATATAGTATATATTTATGAATGACTGATCTAGATGCTGAAAAATGACATATCTTTGCTACTGTATTCATCAACCTTACGTTCAAGGTAGGGGCATTTTTAAGGAAAAATGAGCTAATTTGGAATTACTCTGCAGATAACAAGATTAACAATCTGAGGGGTACTTTGCAGTTATTTGAAATCTGCTGATGATTAGCAGTTTCTTGACCTTTTAGACACTTTCTTTTTATTCCTTCTACCTGACCATGCTAACATATTTGCTGTGTATTTTTTAAAAATGAAAATTGACAAATGGTGGGCAGGAAAAGTATCATTTATGACTGGACATACTATAAGAGGAAAACATTCAAAATATATATATAAAAAAAAACTTCAAATGATCTTCTAAAAACTTAGAAGATCTTAGGAATACAAAAAACACAATTTAACCCCATAGACCTTGGGTATGGGTCTATGGGGTTAGACCATACCCAAGGTGTGTGAGCTTCTGACTGGCTGGTCACTGTTTCACTCTGAAAGTCACGCCATTCCACAGTTATTAGTTACATCTATTGAAACAAACATAACTTCAGACAATGGACAGCAAAAACACACACGACTCACTCTGACAATCTGCGAAAATGTTAGACATCTTGTTTTCTAAGACTTTGCCAAACTTGAACTTATTTTTTACCAGTATTACTTTTCAAATGTGTTTTATTTATTTATTTTTCAGTGGTGGAAGTTGCCTTTATTAGGAATCACAGAAAATCTGATGAAATAGAAACAGGGAAGACTTGCAACAAAGGTCACAAAATCATGAATCAAACCAAAGATGGCTGCGTAGCGGATACAATCCCTGTTAATGGGGCACCTGCACTGCCACTACACTACACCATGCCCCATAATTACTTACTATTAAAATGTTGGGGGGTTTTGCCTCTGCAACTTTACTTTCTTGTCTTGATAAGATTGTATTCATCTTGACGAAAAATGTTGAAAATAAAGGGAAACCAATAAGTTTATATGATATAAATTATTTTGGACTGTTTGGTGAGTTTTATACCACAGTCCACCAGCTTCTGTTTCCTTTGTACTGACTGATCTGTTTCCAGTTGTATCAATCAGAAGTTTTTGAGTTAGGGAAACAGAAGCTCATATTGACAGATCTTCTACATCTCTGTACACGCACACACTAAGAAACCCCACACTTCTGTGTTAGAGGAAATGGGGCAATTAAGGACAGCTTGGTGCTGCTTGGCAGGGGGTTAATATGCGGCTCCGTAATTAAAAATAAATTACAGTTTTCCAGTATAAATATTCAAGTTCCACGCCGCCGTGTGCCACTGCCTTGTTATGGTATGTTAGCTTTTTTTTCCCCTTCCGTCTGTACAACATCTGGCATAACATTTCCTGAAGCATCACCAGAATAAATTGAATTTGGTCTTTCTTCAGAGATTCATTTGCGTGAATCACGTTGAGTAAGTGAGTAGGATGTACCTGTGTGGCTGCAGGTTGTGGTAAATATCTGTATGGGAAGGTGATTGGCTCCAAGTAAAGGAAAATCTGTTTTAAGCTGCAAAAAACTTGAGACTTGCTGCTCTAATGGTTATTTTCAGATTTTTATTTCTTTTGAACTCGTAAAGACACTTATTTTCTTTCAGTGCTAATTTGACCTGAACATACGGAAGTTCCTGGTTGCAAAATGACAAAATGCAACGAAGGTCAAGGAGTAAATACTTTGCAAGGCTGTATGTGTTGTTACATTCTCATTTACTAACCTATAATTTTAATTCACATTCAGATTTGTATTTATTTTTGCTGTCTTGATCTTTAAATTCAGGGGAAAATAATTCTGTCAGATTATTTTTCACAAATCAGGAAATTCTCAAAGGTGGCTCAAATGGTTGTTCTATCTTTTCTCCCACATTGTATTTTTCTTTTGACTTAACCCTGTCAGCATTTTATTAAAGCTGAATAATAATTTTAAAGTAATAAAAATAAGACATGTCCTACCTTTTTTGGGCTATCTCTTATCTTGCTATGTCTCTAAAGTCCAATGAAACTGGAAAGGAAAAATAGGTGCATGAGTTCAGGTTCACCAAAAACGTTTTCATCACATTTGTAGATGAAAAGAACAGAATATTGACACATATCATAAAACCCACAAAACGAGTAGCGTTGTACATTAGTCGGGCTTTTGAGAATCTAGAAGCAGAGGTTTCTCAGAAACCCAATATCTTCTATCTGTGTTTCCCCATATCAGGAGAATACATCAAGACCTGGAGGCCGAGGTATTTTCTCCTCAAGAGTGACGGTACATTCATCGGTTACAAAGAACGACCACAAGATGTTGACCAGCTGGAAACCCCCTTAAATAACTTCTCTGTTGCACGTGAGTATCTGCTTCAGCGAAAACACCTCTTTCTTTTTCTAAACACCTTTAGTTTTTTGCTTGAATATTTTTTGTGGTAAATTTTTAATTTGTTCATTTCACATGTTTTAATAATATAATGCATGTCAGTTTTATCCAAGTACATTGAAAGCTATCACTCTAAATGTACTCTGCAGCCAGTCAAGAACACTCCATTACTTACAGTTGGATACACATAACTTGAGACATGTTGGTCTATGTTTTGTGTGTGTGTGTGTGTGTTTTTAAAAAAATTTTTTAAGAGTTGCCTAAAACTTTAACAGCTGTGAGCTATTTGTTGGAAAACACTCTGGTGTTAATAGGTGAAAGTAATTGCACACCAAAAAATTACGTTGCACCTTTTTTTCTGATTTATTCTTCCCTGGATGTGTCACAGCTACCATTAGTGCAATTCCCTAAAATGCTTTTCAATGTGTAGATTTCTTTCTGTTATGCTTTCTTTTAATCTCAGTCATTTCATTAGTTAATTGGATGTTTGATGGGAGTTCCTTAAGTTTGATACAGAAAGAGTAGGACATCCTCTATTTACATCACTCTCTTCATCTGTTTTTCCCCTGATGAAGCCAGACCTTAAGCTTCTTTGTTCATGCAAAATGTAAATGGAACCTATGCAATAAAACTCACATTTTCTGCACAGTTTTCTGGGCTAAATCTGGTCAGTAAGAAATTTCTAAAGCAAGATCTGCATGGACAGCCAGTTATTGCAGGGAAGAGATACAGTGACTAAAATGTAGCATGACCTAAGTCCTCAAGAGTATTTATAGTCTAAGTATAGTGACATACTAAAACATGCAGAAAACGTATGTATTTTTTGGTGTGCATGTCAGGTGTGTTAAAGGCTAAGTTCACATTGGATCATATTTTATCATCGTGTGCCCCTTGCCTCAGTTAGTCAGAATTGTTTCTGAAGATGCTGCAGTATCATCTCTGCAGCATCATTGCGTTGTTGCAAGCAAAGAAAATTTAGCCCCAGAATACACATGGTTATGTCTGGTGTTTGACTTTAATGCATCAGGTGCTGTCCTCCTCCTCTCCGAGCTTCTTCCACAGTCCCTCTACTTTCATATTGTTAAAGAAAACTAAACAGAAGTGCCCAGAGCAACACAGTTCTCTCCATCTTCCCATCACAGAAAGTCTCAGCGATAAGCCGCTCAGTTGACTGAACACAACAATTAGACAGCACACTGTTTGTTTAACTTGTTTCCTCCCCGACACTCTTGAGTTATCGTGGCTATTAACTGCCTGATTTCAAGTATTTGTCTGGGCTACGCTCTGAGGCTCTTGTCTCCATCCACGGAGGCTTTGTTTTTTTTGTTTTTCCTTGTCACCAGTGCGACCCCATCATAGAGGACACATGGTGTGTCGCTGCTGAGGGGGCGGCTGCAGCTGGATCACACATTCACCCTGATGGAGCCATGTTGGATCTCAGTGGTGGTCCACTTGGAGTCCTCCATCTATCAGACAGGGGCCATATTTGTGTCACACCCAGACATATTTGCTGACATGTTTCATTTGGGAACAGATGTTAATGTGAAGAAGGTGCAGATGGAAATCTCTGGTTTTGTACTTCCAGTTTGTGGAGTATTGTGAGTAATTGTTTTTGGAAACTGCTTACATAACAATTGTTTGCTCCAAAACTGGGGAAAAATATATATGTGAAGAAAGTGATGAGTGTATCGGGTCTGCTGATTTCTTTTTTTTAATCAGCAAATGTTGTAATTCAAGACTTTCCACTATTAGACTAAGAAAAACAGTTTAACAAGAGTTAATAAAGGATGTAAAGATTTCTGTGTAGTGGGATAATTTATATAAGAATTGTTAAACGTATTAAAAGTACTAAAATTTGTATTTATTCACGATTACTACACAATGTGAAAATGTGTGAAACTTGATGTCGTCCTTCCTTTCCTCCATCTATCCGTGGTGTCCATTCATTCATCTATCTTCTATTATTTGTTATTCCTTCTATCCTTCCATCCACCCATTCATTGTGTCCATCTATGGACTGTTGTCCATCCACTCATCTATCCTCCTTTATCTGTCCTTCTTTCTGGCCTTCCATCCATCATCCATTGTGTGCTCCCTTCTTTCCTTGAAACATTTGCTGTAAATGTATGGTGAACTTTTGTATTTAAAATATGAAGGTGAGGACAATAAACTGAAAACTCAGAAAGGTGAGTCTGGAAAATTGACATTTTTACTGGGAACAATTTGTAGGAACCATAGATGTTGGCACATGGGTTGTTCACAACAGAAAGATACCAAATGTCACATTTTAAAGGAGCTTTCAAATCTTTTCCTCCAAAGTGCACCTGTTCTTTTCCAAATTGGCCAATGGTGTCTGTTAGGGTGGCGATAAAGATAAATGGCTGTAACTGTGGGTCTGTCTCTCCCCTCTGCTCCCCTACAACACTGGCCCTTCTCTTCATCTCCCTCCCTGCTCTCTCCCTGGCTGTTGGTCAGAGTGCCAGCTGATGAAGACGGAACGACCCAAGCCCAACACATTTATCATCCGCTGCCTGCAGTGGACCACTGTCATCGAGCGTACCTTCCACGTGGAGACCCCCGAGGAAAGGCAAGCTACAAGCGCTCGCACATGCCCACACACAACACACCCGCCTCTCTTTGCTATTGGAATTGTAAAACACAAACTGTTTAAATGGAAAGCATTTGTTTCCAGCAAACAGCTGCACAGATTAAGATGTAGGAATTGCTCAAATGTACATTTACAATGATTCATTGCTGCATACTTATTCAAAGTTCCCTGTGATTGGCTGAACTGACACATGAAATTGCTTTCCTGTTGATAAGAACAGAATTGCATGATTGGGCTGCAGGGCTTGCTCAATGGAAAATGAGCTGATTTAATCTCTTTGACTCCTGTCTAATTCAGGGAAGAATGGACCAAAGCCATCCAGGCAGTTGCTGAAGGCCTTCATAAACAAGAAGAGGAGAGGATGGACTCCTCTCCAGAGCCCATGGACATGGAGGTCTACCTGACCAAACCCAGACAGAAAGTGGTACTGTATCTCACCCATGCACAGTGTTACACAGTGCCTTGCAAAACAATTCATATCCCTTTTTCACATTTTATTACATAGTAAACACAAACTTTTATATATTTTATGCTAATACAAGGTAATGCAAAATTTTTTAACAAACAAAAAAATGCAGCATGCATTTAAAGTTGTGCTGCTTTACTCTATAATACCGCTAAATAAAACGGAGTGCAGTAATTAGTCCGTAGAACTTGACTAACAATGCAGGCTTTAGAGATTTGTTAGAGAACATTGATGAACAAGCAGCATTATGTCGTGCTAGACCTTGGATATCTAACACCGCACATTACCTTAAGCTTTACATCCAATAACAGAATCTAATAATAAATAATCAAAATAATCAAAGAGGACAAGATACAAAAAAGTTTGAGACATGAATATCTTTGTTGCTTTTTTCCCTAAATGTACTTCTAAAACAGAAGTTAGCCCTGTGGTAATTCTACGTTTTTTCCCCCTCGCTTCATCCCTCATTTGGTCATGGTGCCCTTCTTCTGACCTGCCCTTCCCTTGATACTTTCACACAACTCCAGCTTTGCTTCCCCATTTCAACCTTCTGGTCGAAGGCATCAGCCAGGGGTGGCTTGGCACCCAACCCCCTTTCCCCTTCAAGGCCACGGGATTGGATGTCGTCCCCCCACCTCCCCACACACAGATGTATACACACCCATTCACAACATTCTCTTCAGGGTCAGAGGTTAACCAAGTCCCAACCACATTTAGGCCAAACCATTAGTGGAGTGGAAATTGCTTAGTGGGTAAAATGGTGCCTAAAATGCTTTAGTGCAGTTGTCAATCAGATTGTGTGTCCAAGCTGGTTAGAGCTCGAGTTTGCTAATTCTCCTGTTCGTAACCAGATACCACTTTGTCTTCTCTGGCCTTCCAGACTATGCATGACTTTGAATACCTCAAACTCCTGGGAAAAGGCACTTTTGGCAAAGTTATTCTGGTAAAGGAGAAGGCCACAGGACGCTACTATGCCATGAAGATCCTAAAGAAGGAGGTGATCGTAGCAAAAGTGAGTGGTTGCCAATTTGCAAGTAACGGGTGAAAAACACTTAGGTTTTGGAGTTCGGTGGCGCAATGACTGATACCTAAATAGTTAGCTATTGTAAGACTTAGACAAACACTCTTTGTGCTTTTCTTTTTTCGCAGGATGAAGTGGCACACACACTCACTGAAAACAGGGTCCTCCAGAATTCAAAGCATCCGTTCTTGACTGTAAGAAAGCCCCTCTGTATATCTGAATCTTTTTTTTCAACCCAAAAAAGGCCTTTTTTTTTACTCAAGCAACCATTTATTCAGAAAAGGCAACAATCTTAACAGAAGAAAACAATCACTTTTTATAGTAACACTGACTGTTTTGGCCTATTTTAAAAATAAATCTGTGGGTTTTGGTTTGGGAATCTTGTGAAAATAAATTATGCACAAATATTGTCATTGACTCTCAACAGAATATTATCTATATTCTATTTTTTTCTCCAGCATGGTCCTCTTTAGATGTTTGATTTTTTTTATTTTTTTTTTGAGAATGTTGCTGCAGATGCAGCTACTGCGACTGCATGTTGGTTGTTTAAAGGGCAGCTTCCTCTTGACTAGGCTGATAAGTTCTGCTTTAATCATGCTCTTCTTCTGCAGGGACTGAAATACTCCTTCCAGACTCATGACCGCCTGTGTTTTGTAATGGAGTACGCAAACGGTGGTGAAGTAAGCGACATAAACCGCCCAAACCTTTGTTGTTGCATCACAGTTTTTCTTACTACTTGGTCACTGATAAATTTTTTTTTTTTGCCTTGACCGCTGGACTGATAAACTTTGTTCTCATTTGAACACCCCTGTCTCCCCCTTCAGCTTTTCTTCCATCTGTCAAGAGACCGGGTATTTTCAGAAGAACGGGCTCGGTTCTATGGTGCAGAGATAGTGTCAGCGCTGGATTACCTACATGCTGAGAGAAACGTGGTTTATAGAGATCTGAAGGTATCAAGAATATATTTGGACTTTCCCACTTTTCCTTCCTTTTGTTACTCTATTTTGTAATAGACGGACACAAAGTAGAACATAAATGTGGACGAAACATTTAAAAATATGTTTTTTTAAAGTATTTGCAAATAAGAATCCAAATTCTGGCATGCATATGTGTATATACTCCTTTTTAATTTGATACCCCTAAGTGAAATCCAGTTCAATCAATTTCATTCATAAGAAAATTCATTTGTAATACCTGTGTGTAATTTAATCTCAACATAGATGTTTCTGTTTTTTAGTGAACATTAGTAAACAAAACTAAAGACTAAAGAATATCATTAGAGGCTTACTAAGGGGTTAGAGTCTCCACAAATGTATCTTCCAGAATTCTGTTCTAGCTATCATTCCAAAAGAGAGAGTATGTATTACTCCTGTTAACCTACCAAGACATGGCCCAGTTGGTCAGCTGGTCTTAATGGCAACTTCAGATGGAAAGAGCCACATCTTGAGAAGGAGAATTTTTTTGACAGGTAAACTTAGTCTTTCTCACAAATCTGGCTTTTTTAAAAGTTTGGTGAGAAAAGGGGCACTGCTGAATCTGAAAAAACCCAGTAGTCTCATTTAGAGTAAACCATAAGCTATGTAGAGGCACAGCAAGTACTCTGAAGAAGGTGCTCTGCTTGGATGAGACTAGATTTAACTTTTTTTACCTACACACATATAATACTATATGGTAGAAAATGAACTCTATACATACACAACATCATACAGTGAAACAGAGTGGTTTTCTCTTTTCTCTCTTTCTACCCAAACTGTCCTTCAGTCCAATACATTGTCTCAAATAGTCCTTTTCTTGAATGACAGTTTTGTTTTCAGAGACTTCATAATTAATTTTGTTTGTTTGGTTTTTTTAATCTATTTTGAATATTTAAAATATCTTCCAGTTCCGGTGTTAAATGTTCATTAGAGAATTTAAAGTTTATTGGTCTTTGAGAGTGTGTTTTTGAATCTTTATGCCATTACCATTACGTCATCTGAAAATGAACTCAAAATGACAATATTATCGTCTATCACACTAACTTGTGGAACAATTTATTGTCCACTAAAATTTGCTATTGTGGCAGGCATATTTACAGGTGCTCTTCATCCAATCTAATGGAGATTATACAATTGTTCAAAAATGTCAGCCTCTACATCAGGGCTGCCCAAGTCCAGTTCTCATGCTTCAACCTTTAGATGTAAAATTTCTCTGAATCAAATCCCTGAAACCCATCATCAGCATATCACTCAGCTCTGCAGAGGCCAGGTATTGAGACATTCATGGGATATAGGTGTGTTAAAGAAGAAATGTATCTAAAAATTGCAGGATGGTAGAACTTGAGGACTGGATTTGAGCACATCTGCTCTACCTACTCAAAGTATCACCTTTTCTTCCACTTCACTTTATGCTTTATTTTGTGTTAGTTAAATAAAGCATAAAAGGCATTGAAGTGTTTGGTTATAACGTAGCAAAATATTGAAGGGGTTTGAATACTTTTGGGAGGTTTGTGCTCATCCAGAGCTGTGGCAGCGGACAAGCCTTATTGATCTGCCACATCAGCCTCTAGACATCACTGCAGCTGGAGAAGAGTCTGGTCCGACCTTTACTGCAGTGAAACAGAAATAACCAGAGCTGCCTCTAGTAGCGCACATGCAGAGCCCATTATGTGGTATTTGTCCACTTTGCAATTTATATTGTTTTGTAAATTGACACTGCAGTTGAGCAGTTTTTTGTTTTTTTGGGGGGGCAAAAAGGAAACGACTAACCATCCATCATTACAGCTGTAGTTGTGCCGTATTGATGGGCATGTTTGGATTCAGGAATGCAATCAGTGCTGCAGTGGGCATCTCAAGCCGTACTTCTTCCAGCTGATAAAACTATACCAGCCAGGTCAGCACAGCGCAGCTCTCCCTCCCTTATTCCCTCCCTTGGGTTTACGAGGCAGGCTCCCAGCCTGCGAGGGTTCTCCAGAAAATGCCAGGGTAGCAGGATTGGAGGATGTGCTGACTCTGGCCGGCCGCTGCTGGCCACGTGTGAGCTACAGCTGCTGGGTGACTTTAACAGGAAGAGAGAGAGGGGGGAGTTAAACCCCAAGTCATGACACTAAATAATCAACATCCATATAGGTTGTATCTCTGATTACCTTTACATGCTGTCATAGAGTAAAGTTCTATGCTAAAGTATTAATACCTCTGTAAGTCTTAGTGTTTTGTTACATTGCAGCTGTAAACTTTTTTTTTATTGGGATGGTTTTGTGATAGAGACACACAAAGTACTTTGAAGTTGTGAAGTTAATGTAAAATGATGTACAAGTTTTCAAATATACAGTACAGACCAAAAGTTTGGACACAACTGTGTGTGTCATTGAATTCTCATTGAATTCAATGAGAAAGTGTGTCCAAACTTTTGGTCTGAACTGTACATATTTTAACACTATGTTTTAACATCCAGTGTTTTACATGTTCTCAATTATATTATTCAAAATTTTTTTTTAAATATAGCCCATTTACTCTTCCCCCTGAATGAAATCCAGCATAACCACTTGTTTTCAAAAGTCCCTTATTTAGTTGAAGTCCAATAAAATGTGAAAACGGGGATTCTATAAAGCTTGTTTTGCAAGAAAAATTGAAAAAAAGATTACTTTTTTTATGTTGAGGAAACATCGTAGAACATTGTGGTGGCAGCACCATTCTGCTGTTTTTTATCAGCTTCTAGAGAGAAATTCGGCGAGTCAGAACTGCAGAGGAGTGGTTTAGATAAAAACATGCTAATGTTTCAGAAATGCTTTGGATACTTTTGCATGACACAACACTGGTTGAGCAGCAGGAGTGTTTATTTTTCTATAGAAATGATTTTATCCAAAACTTCCCCTCACTTGCACGTGACAATGTTTTCAAATTGATTTGCAAAACTGAGGAAATAAAAATAACATCCTCTTTTTTAAAATTTTTTCTTGTCAAAAAGGGAAGCGACATGGAGCAAGCTGGTGACTGGCTAATTTTCTTTCACCCAAATATTTATATGATTAATTATACCTGGTTTTATTAAACATCCATTCAGTCAAATAGTACACTAGTGAAAAATGCCTAAGTGAAATAAGGAGAAAATTTGTTGACTGTTACCTGTGGGAAATATGAAGAACAATTCCTCTTTGCAGACATTACAACCCTTTGAGGTGAATTCATTCATTATCAAGCAACTGGGAAACCTGAAATAAAAGCTATATAATTGGTTTTATATGCTAATAGGTTTGAAGTATCAAAGGTCTCAAAATTCAGTGAACACACGTTCTAAATTTAAAAAACATGAAAATGAGTACAATAATCAAATGCATTTATTTAAATGTTCCAATAATTTTTTTACACAGTACATTTTTAAATGATTTATTATACTGTGAAAACATATTTTAGCAGGTTTTTTATTCTTATTCTAGAATGTTTAGTAATTTATTTTGTTTGATGGGGACTTGCCTAGATTACTATGGTTCAAGTTAACCAGCAGTAGCACAGGATATATATATATATAAAAAAAACAGAAATCAAAAAATGTTTGATTTTTAACACACATTTGTGTTTTGAGTTTAATTTTTAAATGTGTATTAAGTGTTTGCAAATTTAATCATCAATTTACATTTCTTGATGTAATGCACATATTACATTGCAATTTCAATTTACATTTATAAGTGGTTACTTGACAAATTAGTTATTAATTTGTTGCACTTCTGGCCCTCAATAAATGTGTTTTTCCAAATCACTTAAACCCCCCTTTTCCCCTTAAATTTTATTCATAATCCAACATGTCCTCCATTTCAATTAAAAAAGAAGTGACTTTTATGTGTGTTTATGTGTTTTTGTTTCTACAGCTGGAAAACCTCATGCTGGATAAAGACGGACACATAAAGATCACAGATTTTGGTCTCTGTAAGGAGGGGATCAAAGACGGAGCCACTATGAAAACTTTCTGCGGGACGCCAGAGTACCTCGCACCTGAGGTAAACATGACAGTGCAACACTTTACCTGGAATCATGATTTCAAGTTTCTTAACCAAGCCAATTGGTCTGAAGCCAATTGCAGATCTATGAATACAAGTCAAATAATTTTTATACACTTCATTTTCACCATCAGGTTTTTCTCCTGGAGGGAATCCAAAATTCAGATCTTAGACCTCTGTTATTTTCTCCCTACCTGCTTCCACTTGGCTAAATGTTGTTGAAACACAATATTCCTTTTCATCTGTAGGCAAACGGCTGTCGAATATATTGCTCCTTAAAGTGCATGGACACATTCTTCGTCCAGCCTCTCATCCGAAGTTGGATGACACCAATTTTCTTTGATTTTAATGAGACGTCAACCTTTTTTCTCGTTCACAGTGAAGAAAAATGATGATTACAAATTTAAGTGTTAAAATACAGATCCCGATTAAAAACTGGGTAGCCATGTTAACTCTAATCATGTCCTGATTTTTTTTTTTCAGCTATAAGGCAAAAATCAAGCCAACTTTTATCAAGAATAACCCTAGATACACAGATTCATGTTTTTATAACCTACTGTTATGTCCTCCTGTTTGTGGTCAGTCAAATTTCTCTGCTGTTCACCAGGTACAATTTTTAGCTTTTTTTCCCCCTTTAGTATTTTATCTTGGTCAATGTTGTTGTTTTTTAAAAGTGCTTTATAAAGTGTTACATTGTGGATCCTAATGATGAATGCTGCCCATAAACACAGGGTTTTGTAGAGCCCACCAGTCCGCTAACGAAAATATGCCATTCATTTGTGGACCTCATTGTATGCTATGGAAGCGTTTGAAGAAAAGAGCAGCTGCCCCAAAATGCCTCTCTAATCTCCAACTGAAGTTGAGTTAATGAGTGTGCAGTGTGCCCAGGGCAGGGCAGCCTGCTCTCATATTTGCCGTGTCTTGAGGTGCGTGGGTTCTCGCTGTTGCGTGCAGGTATGACGAGTGTTGGAGGTGTAACCTGATATGCTGTGCTGTGCATGTGTTCAAAGTGTGTTTGTGAATTCTCCCCACCTGTTGTCATAAAAATGCTTTCTGGAAGAAGGGTGTCCATGTTGACACAGTTGTCGCATCGTTGTTTTTAGACTGTGATTGGAATTTTGTGTTTGAAGGAGAAGGTGTTTGGCCGGCTGGATTTCAGGAAATGTGAACTTCGTCAGGGAAAGCAAGGAAAAGAGAGACCACATGGGTTCCAGCTGTTATGTGGCACCTGGAGAGGCACTGTTCAGGGTGCTTCACCTGCACTAAGCACACAATCCCACAAAGCTTCACTCCTCCTCAGGAACATATAAATGTCCTGCAAAAATACTAAAACTTTTTGAAGTTTCTCACATTTTGTCAAACTACTGTTATGTATTATATTGGGACCTTTCCCCTTGAAGCCAGTAAATAAAACCAATTTCCTTCAGAAGTCATCCAGTAAATTCCTCTTATACAATTTAATTTCAGTATAAATACATCTGTTTTGTGAAGGCCTCAGTCACTGAGCAGATCTGCCCTGTGGAGAAGAGTGGCCAGAAGAAAATCCATTTTGACAGAAAGCTAAAACAAGTCCTGTTTGTAGTTTTTCATAAGGAATTTATCAAACACCTCAAACTTCTGGAAGATTCTTTTGCGGGCAGAACTTGTTTGCACATAATATATGCATATATAACTTTTTTCAACATCAGTGATATGCTGCTGATAAAATGCATCAAGGTTTGTGAATGCACAATTACAGCATATGTAGTGAGATTAGAGGTAGGAATACTTTTACAAGTCACACTGCCTCAAATCTTTTCAAAGAAAAACACAGCAACTTTTTATCTACTGCAATTATTTCTGGTTTTCTATCCTCATCCGGAGCTTCTCCTGGCCCACTCCAATGACAGCTCCAAACTCACTAGTGGAGCGCTGGTAGACATCAGGGGGCATCGCCATGGTAACAGGGTCGCTGCTGAGCGTCTCAATGGAGTTCGGGCCAGGCAGTGTTACAGGTTTTTCTGCAATAAACAATGACCTTGTTGTGTGTGCTGCACAGGAATGCTGTAATGTCTGGGAATATTCCACCCAGAGCTGCAGAGAAAGAGAGGGAGAGGTAGGGAGGATAGACTCGGCCTGCAACAACCTGACCAGTTTGTCTCCGGAGTAAAGCGCCGAACAAATTCACTTAGTCACTTTTATTAAACACTTACAGAAAGAAAACTATTATTGGCTAAGGGAATTGGCTGTTAGGGAATGTCCACAAAGAAAAATGTGGACATGTTTAATCTAGCCCCCAACACCAGTCTGTATTCGGCGTCTTGAAAGATTAATGGCTGTCAGTGTAGAACATTGTGAGCTGAAAAAGAGCAGTAAGGAGACTGTAGCTCCCAAGAATCAGAAGCAAGTGTGTTGTTTTTTTTTTAATCCTCCTTCTTCTTCTCTCTCCCGCTGCCTCTGCTCCTTTGGGGCAGTGTAACAGTATTAGCTTAGGGGCCGGGGCCCAAATAGGCAGGCAAGCAAGCAGGCAGTCCTGGTTACGTATATGAGGGATGAGCTTGGCTCCTGCGCTCCTGGCAGCTTCACAGCTGTGGCGCTCTTCTACATATATGGGGCAGCTGCGGGCCCAGCTGTCGCACGGTGTGAATCACACGACAGCAGCGCTGGAAATAGAGACGGCCCAGTAATCTTAGCCCCACTCCGGCTTCACGTTACCCCCCTCCACTGCCCTCTCGGCCCTTCCCGTCGATCCTCTGCACTCACCGCAGGACCAGACCGAGGGCCCACACAAGACATGCAAGCTGCATACATGCTCACTCACCAGCAGTCTGGTTCCTTTTACGGACACTTCAGTCCATCTGTTTCTGCAGGACCACCCCTCTCTGGGCCGGTGCACTTTTTGTGTCCTTGTCTAATTCGTTTAATCCGCCCTTATCTTTTTATCCAAGTTTCTAATATTAGGTCCGAAATTTGTAGCATCATGCTGCTGAGAGTGTGGGAGAACACATTGTTCTCGTCTTGATTTAACCTTCAACATCCGCCTGGTGAGGTAGAATCCAGTACATGTCCCCAGACACTCTGGAACAACTCCACTCTGCAGAGCATTAGTCATGCAACAGGTTACACTGTTCACCAAGCACAACACCAGAGGAGTTTCTAATTAGGAAATGTCACAAAAAGTCATCTTATGAAAAGAATATGATTAAATATTTCCCTATCTGTGACTTCAGCTGTGTTAATTGAACAGTTTGCTATCATTTGTTCATGTGAAAGACTTAATTTCTCTGCTGCTTGTTGATCTGTATGTGTTTGTGTATATGTGGAAGGGGTAGAGGTGATTAAATATGCAAGGCTCCAGGGGAAACTCTATACTTGCTCCTAATGTGAGATGTGAGTCAGTGTTGGCTGGAGCAGCCTGAAAACTTCTGACCAGAGGGGGGAGAAGGTGATGTCGGTGGGGGTTGGTTGGGATGTCCAGACACAGGCGTCTTGGTTGAATCCGAAACTGTCATTGCAGAAGTATTTCATCTACTTTTGTGTACATATATTTTTATCCCTTTTCTTTTCCAGTTGCTTTTAGGATTGCAGCTTGTGTTCTGCATATTCTCTTTTTTTTTTAAATCAGACTGATTAACATTACAGATCCAGATGTCATCTTATCACATATATATGGTTCTCTTTTTCCTGTTTCTTCAACAGGAGTAGCTACAAAGACTTTTGCTGTCACAAATTGTCTTTAAATGCATTTATCTGCATTTAAAGCAATATAAAGGTGTATTATGCTTTACATTTTATACTGTAAAATATATATTTAGGTCCATAATGTCTTTAGATGTCTAAAAATCTGAAAAAATAAGAAGTACAACGCTTCTGATTTAGATCTGTTCTCAACAACTGTATTTTAAATCCTCCCCCTCTCCAAGGTCCTAGAAGACAATGACTACGGCCGCGCTGTGGACTGGTGGGGTCTGGGCGTGGTGATGTATGAGATGATGTGCGGCCGGCTGCCGTTTTACAACCAGGATCACGAGAGGCTGTTTGAGCTCATCCTCATGGAAGACATCCGTTTTCCTCGGACTCTCGGCCCTGAGGCGCGCTCGCTGCTTTCCGGTCTCCTTAAGAAGGACCCAATGCAAAGGTCGGTGTGTCCTCTCAGTCAGGTCTCATTTCTAGTTTTTATTTATCTTTACAGTCGCTTGTTTTTAAAATGTGTCATTAACGTCCTTGTTTTTGGGTTTCCAGGTTAGGTGGAGGGCCTGATGATGCCAAGGAAATCATGCAGCACAAATTCTTTGCTGGGATAAATTGGCAAGATGTCTATGAAAAGAAGGTGGGGTTCTGAAATATTTATTTTGCCTGTGATTTATATAAAGTAGAATTGCCTAGAAACGACACTGTCAGAGTGACAACTGTTCCTACGGCAATAAATGGTTGTTGATGTAAGCATGTCTCCTCTCTAACAGCTTGTCCCGCCGTTTAAGCCCCAAGTTACCTCAGAGACGGACACAAGATATTTTGACGAAGAGTTCACAGGACAAATCATCACCATTACGCCACCCGGACAAGGTAGCATCACTTTCACATGTGAATGACCGTGCTAACAACTTACAAACAGTTCCACTCAATATGTCACAAAGTCAATCCACAATTTTTTATCTTTCCACATAAGTATCTGCTGTTTTTAAACAGGGAAGTTTTTAACTTGAGACTTGAGTTACCTTTTTCTAAATATGACTGGAAGCTTCATTAGGGACAGTGTGCCCTCTTCAGGACATGCAACACTATTAAAATAGGCTTTGGAAAACATTAAAGTAAGCAGGGAGCTGAGCACTTTGAATGACGATGATCATTTGGGGCAAATTTTACAAAAGTAAAAAAAATCTAAATATTAATAAAAAGATAAGTGGATGGATGGATAGATAAGGTTAATAAGTGTTATCTACCCATTTTCAATGCAGATTTCTGCAGTTTTCATGCTTCCTAAAGGATTCTAAGGATTTTTGTCATGTTAGAAGTCCAAATTCCAATTTTTAATATGTTTTTTGAGATATCAAAAAAATCAAGACAAAGTAGAAGTGAAAGGCTACTATTTGTGATCAGGACTGTTATACAAATACAAGTGTGTATTCCAGTTATATTTAAGTCTTTTGCAAGGTTTCATAACTTTGAGTGGGCCACCGTGATTTTTTTTTTTTTGTCTTTTTGACTTCCTGATAGAGGGAACACATGCATTTTGGATATTGTTTAATAATCAATTTTTTTTCTTAAATTTTATAACACGTTTATCCCAGACCCGTCTGCTTTGTACCTAAGTCTTCATGATTCTGTTTGTTCACCAATATTCTCTAACAAACATCTGGAGCCTTACCAGAACTGTTATAAATCCAGCTGGATTATAATGAATAAATTACACCAAAGTGGATTCTGTTTACTAATTAGGTAGCTTCTGAAGGTAATTATTATACTAGATTTTATTTAGGTAAATCCGGGTAAAGAGTGCACAACTTAGTGTTGATCCATTACATAGAATCCCATTAATATACTAAAATTTTAAAGTTGAAAAATGTGTTACCTTGTCAGACAAATTGTATCTTTAACGAGAACTAACAGATAGTTGTTTTTTTGGGGTTTTTTATCCCCAGATGACAGCATGGAATCTTTCGACAGCGAGCAACGACCCCACTTCCCACAGTTCTCCTACTCTGCCAGTGGGACAGCCTAATATGCAAATCTCAAACATTCCTCCTGTCCCACGTTCATTCCCTCTCTCCATCCGACTGCACTCTCAAAAGGCCCCAGCCTACTCAGCCTCGTCCTCCCCCAGCATTGTCTGCACAAGCCCCCCGTCGGATGTCTCAGTCTGAGCCGTTGTTGTTGTTTTACAGGATGGAGGAAGTGCGAGACAAAAACAAAGATAAACGTGCTTGTTCTTGGTGGCCTTTGAAGACTGACCATGGAGATAACACTACCCTGCATTTCCTGGTTGTTATGCTGTATACAGAGCAGGCATCCGTACTCCATAATGAACGGGGAAATGTAGCTATGCACAAATTGGGCTACTCCCATAGCTCAATGGGGTTTTTTTGTCTTTTTTTAAGGGGTTGTTTATATTCAATAAAACATCAACCATTTCAAATAGGTTTTAGGCATGCTGTGGACCAAAAACACCATGTAAAACAGAGAGTGTGTTGTTTGTTGAGTGGGTGATTTATTCATGTTTTTCGAGTCTTTTCGGACTTCTTTGGCCTCATAAAGTGAATGTACCGTATCAAATAAAGTTAATCTTCCTTCATACTGATGTGTAATTCTCCTAAGACTGAAAAGTCCTCTTCGCTTTAAGCCAGCCTTGATGCAAAACTGAAACCTATCTGTCGTATTACCATTCCACACAATGATATATCTGAGGAATCAGCAGTGCAATCTAGTCTAACATGACGCGAGCGTGAGTGATCATTCAGTTTCTTTTAAAAATTGCTTGCACATGACTCAGATCCACTGCTTCCTGTTCAGGCTAATAAAAAGCATCTCCACTCCTGAAGTCAGCGCTTACACTTCCTGGTGCCTTTTCATGTGGATGCGCCTTCTGCTCCAAGCTCTTCTTTTCTCCTTTGGGTTTTTCCTCTGTATACAGTACACTATTGGGTGTTATATTCCACCTGGTGCATATGCTGCAGCCTCAGTGAGGTCACTTCAACATAATACACTTCTTTAGGAAAACTTTGCAAGCAAACTAGGCTTCAGGGGAAAACGGTGATCTTTCATTTGCGTCTTTAGGGGACTTCCACCCCTCTCACTAGCTTCCGAGTTATTTATGAGACCAATGTGGATGAAAAGGAGTTTCACTGTGCCAATGATATGCACTTTGTTGGCCAAAAATGATTGTATTAGGACCCCCTCTATATATGGCTGGTAAAGACTAAATTAGCTTCCTTTTGTAAGACGAATTTGTGTGTTGTGGATACGATTGAAACAAGACGTGTTGGTTTGAATCATTTCTTGTGCTGAGGCTAAAACCGATGGTCTTCTTTCAGAAGTTTCCGGAAGCTCTTCAGTATTTTTAGAACGACAGATAATCATTGTCAAAAGTGCATATTTTCATTGAATGTAATGTTTTTTTTATATTGTTTTCTCTTCAGTCGTTTGCAAACCTTTGTTCACTCTTTGAGTCTGTTTGTTACTTATTCCTATGCACACTCCCATCTTGGCTGTCACCTTCTGAAAATAGGGGGGGGGGATCCTTTTATATTTTTTACTTCAACTTTTTTTGTACCTGCCCCTCCTGTATTCCTGTGACCGAGGACACCAGCTTTAGTAAACAAATAATATAAACTTTGTACACTGTTTTTACATGTTTTCTTCTCAATTGATGAAATTAAAGGTCTTATCAACTGAGTGACTCATTTCTCTTAAGATTACATTCAAAGAAATCTAGAAGGCAAAACATACAAACATGTTCATGAAATCTTGGGCTATTGGAAAACTAGCATCTTTTTAGTGCTTGTTTTCATTATTAGAGGTTATTTGTATTTGTGACAAATGTTTTTCCAAAAAGTTTTCTATTCGTTTCCTTTATTTTTTTAATTGATATCCATATAAAATTACATTAAAAAATGTTATTGCGGGAAAAAGAAAATTAAATGTTTTGTAACTAATCTAGTCATTGTGGTCGATGCTGTGGGCAGTCATTATCTCTGATAGCAGCCAGTCTGGAAATAAGTTTATAGAAGCCTTTGACTGAAGACTGTTGCAGTATAACGGTCTCATGAACGCTCTGGTGTGCTATCTGCTCTTATTTCTGGGCACCACAGGTGATATTTCACAGTAACATCCTGAATAACAGTAATTGTTGCCAAGGACTGCTAGTATTTGCTTTTCCCGCTCCTCTTTAATCATATTTCTATGTCCTTTGCAATCATGGAGAATATGTTCATTTACACCCTCCATAAAGAGTGCAAGCTGCAGGAGAGTGATGACAAAGAAGCTCGCTGTTTAATGCGCCACATCAAAGCAAATTAATGGAAGGCCAAGAAGAAGGAAAAAGGTACAAGCAACATATATGATAACCACAGGCTTGAGCTGACTGTGAGGCAAATTCTTTTCAATAATTTGAAGATTCAGAAAGTGAAGCTGGAGTGTGTTTATTTAGGACATGGGCTTCATCTATCATTTCTAAATCAGAGACTTCAGAAGTATCTTACCTGGGCGAAGTGGACTGTTGTTCAGTGGTCCAACATTTCCTTTGGAAGTAAGGTTTGCATTTCACTTAAAATGCAAGATACCAGAGGTTGGATGAAAAGTGGAGGTCACAGAATCAAAGGTTGAAGTGTGAAGTTGTCACAGTAGTGATGATTTGAGGAGCCATGTAAAACTACAGTGGTGTTGGTCCTCTGTGTTTTATCAAACCTAAAACATCTCCATCTATCTGGAAATCTTAGAATATTTCATGCTTGCATCTTCTGACAAGTTTTATGAAGATGGCACCTGTCCACACTTTCAAAAGTGTCAGTACTTGTTTGAACAACCTTAGTATCTATGTACTTGATTGGCCAGCAATGCTGATCTATAACGTCTTTAGAGAATTGTCAAGAGGAAGAAGAGACATCAATAAAGCAACCTGTTTTTCCTGAATGTCTCACAGTGCTGAATAGGTGAACTAATTCACCGTAAAGAGTGAATTAGTCCACCAAATGTGAACTGACTAAGTATTGATTGCAGATATTGTGAAGTACACTTACATACTTTTTTGCAGAAAGACATTTTTGCATTTTAAACATGAGTATTTTTTAAAATTTTCTGAAGTACTGAATTTTGTTTGTATTAACTGCAGACCATAATTATATAAATTACTACAGATAAATGCACCAAATATGGAATCTATGTAAAAAGAGTTCCATTTTTTGATTTGAGTAACTAAAATTAATAATCTCATTTACTAAAACACATTGAAAGGCTAAGTTGCAGCTGGATCAGGAGGCTGAACTCTGCCATTTAACTGTAAAAAATAACTTACGTGGGAATTTAGCTTGTCTAAAACTTCCCGTGAACGTGAATTATGACCAAGAGTGAGAAAAGTGTTCTAACACACAGCGTCTTTATGTGTGTATGGCAGCTCGTGTCCAAGTCCAGGGTTTTGCAGCTGGTCTGAGACAAGGAGAGATGCTCCGTTCCCCTGGGGGCGCCTTGGGCAGATGGTAAAGTCTCTGGAGCAGATGTTGACAGCCAGAGCTCACAGTCTGCTGTTTTGGCCAGCTGCAATGCACAGCAACATTACAAGCCGAGGCAAAAGGTTTGGACCCAGTATGGCACTCACCTCGTCTGGCTTTTTCGGCTGGACTGGTCCTGAACGCAGCACAAAACTGAGATGTTGCTTTGGCACAGACTGTGATGTAATTTATATCACACAGTGTGGAAGCTGGGACTCCTCCTGTATTTTTACATAACATTCAGACATTGAGTCTCTGAAATCTGGGTGTTGTTCCTGACAGCTCAGTGTTACTTTAGAGACATTCCTGGGAGCCGTTTTGAAATTACTTTTTCCCATTTCGAGAAGGTTTCTAAGCTCAGACTGCAGCTGGCTGAATTGGGGATGACCTGCACTCACTTTTTGCTTTGACTTCCCTGAACAGTTGCACTTTACCAGTTACACATCATCTTTACGACTTTAGATTGTGCATAATTAAAACTTTTAACTGGTACAAATTTAATATCCCACTTCACTCCAGTTTTGATGTGAAAGTATTCATGCCCTTTTTTCACAATTGTCAACCAAACCTGCCCTGTTAGTTTAGATGGAAAGCAGGGATAAATTTGACCTTTCTTCATTTTTGGACCTTTAAGATTTTTGATTGTAAAAGAAATAGAAATCCACCCATCACTTTTCTTCCATTTCTCAATTAGGCATCACTTTACTTTGGTTGTATAAAAAATTTTCAATACGTTTCATTAAAATTTGTAGTTACAACATGACAAGTTACAAAATAAATTCAAGTGGTATAATATTTAGGAAAAATGCAGGATGTCTTTAAGCAACCCAAATCTTAGGCTTCCTCCCAGACACTTTTATCCCAAGGTCAAAAGCTACTCTTGTCACTCCAATAATAATGATCAATTCTTCCAGGTTGTTGCACCTTAGGGATTTCTTCTTAAGACTGTCAGTTGCATTGTGCTGCTGAAGTCCCTCTTTGGTAGACAAACTTTGAGTTAGACCTTTTACTTTGACGTTGCCTGTTATCATTTTGTCTAAAAATGCCAATTTTGTCTAATATGCTGACTTTATTCTCCCTTTTTAAATAATTGCAACAATTGTATATGTTTTAAATCATTTTCTTTTGTTGTTTTGAAGTGAAGCACTTCAGGATTCTTATCTGTGAAAAGTGCTACATCAATAAACTGTACGGTGTACTTGTTTCATATTAACCACTAGGAAGTTGCAAAAAGGAAGAATATTTTGTAGATTTAAAAACTAAGAAAATGCCCTAGATACCATGGCACTGCTGCTATTTAACTCAGTGTTAATGTACTGAAGCCTGCTTTTTCTAATTGACTGTTGTGCACTTAAATTCCTGATGTTGCAACAGTGAATGTGCGTGATCAGCTGCAGGCCAGGAACTGGTTCAGTGTCTTTCATAAACACCTCAGCAGGATGGCTGCAGCTTCACAAGGCTTGGCAGTGCACTTCATAACAAGCTCAAAATTCATTGAACAAAATATGTTCTTCGAAGAAAAGATGTTATTCTTAAACAGAAGGCATTAGTTCATAGTGAAACTAATCAATTTGTAAAACAATATGTTTTGCTATGTGGGCGTGAGGAGTTATCTGCTCAAGAGAAAGCATTAAAAAACCGGTCTAACGAACTTAATATACAGAGCCCTTCTTTATGCCAAAGACAAGATTGATTTGAACATTAAACCAAGCAGAACAACATCTATTGGAGTTTACTTTAATGCTAGATAAACTAATTTATACTTAGTTGGCAAATCCCTCAAAAATGAAGAAACACATTTTTATGTATATTGGCTAAAGGTATCGGTGCAGAATCGTGATTAGCAACAGTTTCCAACAAAAATACATGCAGGTCGACCATTGGTGATTCTTTATTCTTTGGGACTACAGCTCCATCTAGCGGCCTCAAGGCTGTCGAGGGAAATCAGCCTCTTAACCCTGATTTACTCAAAATGAAGTTTCAATTTTGTCTCAGATAAACCAAATTTTCTCAGACAAAAAAACAACAACAACAACAACAAAGATTAAGCTTGTGGCTTTTAATACATATACTGTGAGTTTATTTTAGAGCATGATTAAATGACTAAATTTCCAGTTCAATCAAAGTATTCTTTTATTCTGCAAATTCATTTACAGCCCTGTAAAAGAAATGACAACTTTCGCGATATCTTAGGCTGTTGTTAATCATATTGAACATTTCCCCATACTTTAAATTAGAATTTAGATAAAAACACAAAAAGTGCTCTTGGCAAGTCCGTAGATCGTCTATCGTAGCTATGCCTCACTAAGTGGGATTTCAGAGTTTCTTCTTCTGATTACCACCCAAGGGTATTTCGATTTATTTTATTTATTTATTTTTTGTTTGTTTGTTTTTCTTTTTTGAGGGCGGTGGGGTGAGGCTTCTGTCATTCTAATCTGAGATAAGTAAGCGATTATATAAATGTATCAGTTTCTGTAAAGATTTAAATGACCAATTAATAATTTGTGATATTTTCAAATGTTTTTCAATAAATAAAGTTATTGAAAAACGTTTTGGCATTATAACTTAAAACCTAGGCCGTATCTCGAAACTTTGTAGTCAGAACTCATAATTAATTTGAATGTAATTATTTTGATTCTGAATGCCATATAATGCTGAAAGTCAAATCTTGAATTTCAAGTGTGAGACTGAATCTCATCTTCATAAGTTTCAAAACATTTGCAAATTGATTCTTTCTAATGGCGGAAATATTCTCCCTTAAATTGGTATCACACTGAAGTGGAAAAGTTTGGCATTTTAACAAGGCGTACCACAGGGGGCGTGGCTATTCGTTTTGCCGCGCACGGAATTCAGTCAGAGTGAGACCTCTGTCTTTTCTCTCCTGTCAGATTAAACCCGTTTGATGGGACGTTGTCGTCACCGTGTTGGGACTAGACGCTGGAGGCGTTTGGAGGAGTTTAGTTCGGTTGTCATTCCCAAAAGGAGGAAGAGGGTGTGTTGGACATTACCTGGCCCGAGTCACCTGTTGGTTTCATGTCGGTCGTCGAGTTTCATTGACGTTACGACGTTAAAACACTGGCTTCACTAAGGCGTAAAACAGAAAAGGCGTTTAAGGTGAGTCTCCTGTTGGGAAAAAATCATTGGAGAGAAAGCTTGTTGCGGTATAAAGAAGTTGACAAGCGTTAGCTAAACAATACCAGCAACGAACACCAGCTAGGGACATTTCAAACAGCTGGGTTGTCTCTTACGAGAAAATACACAAGTTTACACTTGAGAATATAAATATTTACGGGTAATTTTGTCAATAATATTTAGCTTAGTAATGTTACAGGAAGTAAAGTCTCCACTGAAAGTTTCAAGTTGTTAGCTAAGGTTCATAGATTGAGATTCAATTGACATGTTTACTAGCGTGTTGTAAGTTAAAATGTATTTATATCTCAGTTGATTAGATAAAATCCCATTATGAAATGTGTTGACTTTAAAATGTCAGTTTCTTAAATAATATCTTTAAAAATGTCTGCCACTAAGTGACTTGTGGCATTTATTGGATTGATTACTTAAGATGAGGCGTGGGTTAAGAGCTCTAATTCTGTGCTGATACTCCCTTGTGTTAAATAGGAAGAGGTGAAGTTATACAAAAAAAAGCTAATTAAGGAAATAGATAATATGTTGTGTTTATCCTTATAAACATTACATTGTCTCAAATGGAAATGGAAACACCAGCTGACAAGAAATGGTTGGCTAAACCAGCTTAGATTAATTTGACATTAATCTCAGCCAAACCTGTCTTTTTTTGCAGACATTCTCTTTATAATAACCTAAAACAATCCATTATTCATATGGAGAAACAATCACATATAATAAAACATAAATGCAATAATACTCTTTGAATGATACCAATACCATGTTTGTAGATTTAAAACAGTAGATGGTTTTAGTATTTTTAAAGAAGAAATCCTGGCTAATCGATGTTTTATTTACTTTTAAACCTGTAGAAAAAAGTGATTCCAAGTCCCAGAAAAACATTCAAATAATTATTTACATATTTTATTTTTTTTATTATTGAACTTTCAACAATCAAACTCAGAAAGACACTGGAATTGGCCAATTTTCTGCTCAAAACTAAAATTGTTCATGGTCAGTAAATGCATCAACTGGCAGCATGTTTTATTTACTTTTTTTCCAAGTTTAATAAAAATAAACTAAGAACTTTTTGACAGGTATGTAAGAACAGTGTTTCATCCTTAATTCCTTTACTTGTTGTTTGATTCAAAAACAATTGCTGCAGATCTGCTGAGTGTAACATGTCTGTTACAAGAATATTAGATATATTATGTATTAGTTATTTTAGTTTGCTATATAGACTTATACAAATATAGAATAAATAAAACTAAATCTGGTAGCGGTTGATAAATGATATGGTTATTGTGCAGAATATTGTCAATTTTTTGCTCTTCTGCTCTTTATTAAGACAAGTATATTAAGACACTTCATGATAGACTACTTCATGATTAGTCTATCATGAAGTAGACTAATGACGCTACTTCATTAGTCAGGCTATCTGCTCAAGTAGTCAGCCTGCAGCTGGGAAGTTAACAGCTTGTAGCCAACTTTTCAGAACAGTTACAGTACCTTAACATGAGTGAAAGGTGATTGGTAAATTATCCAAACAGATTAAGTACTTTCAATGTATTTAGGATAAGCGTGAATATGAAATTGATGGATATGTTGTATGTTTTGTTTCCAGGATGCCAAAAAGATCCTGACACGTGGCCCCAACATGAGCGTCACATCATGGTTCCTGGTCAGCAGCTCGGGTACGCGCCACCGGCTGCCCCGGGAAATGATCTTTGTTGGCCGAGAAGAATGTGAGCTGATGTTGCAGGTGAGTCAAAATGCTGCTATGAAGTAAAGTTCAGCTGACAATCGTTCAATATGTAAACCAAGGTTAAGAAATGTTCTGAGTCCTCCTTAATAATGTCTGACTCTAAGCTCCCCTAGGCTCCCATTTGAAATGCAGCTATGTCATTCCTCTGTGTTGTTTTTTTTCCACACTTACTTGTGGTCTTTGCATGATAATTTCCTTCTCAATCTGTATTTAGAGCAGTAAAAGAGGAATGCACTCTCTAAGGCAGTTTGTACAATTATTTGGTGTGTTGAGCACAGAAATGCCCTGCTAAACCACAAAAGTTTCTTAGATTTAAACGTTACGCTGATCCACGTTTAGTCAGTGGTGCAAGCAGAAACGCCCCCACAGCTTCTTACAGTCTACACCAATGCATGCCTTTTCTATTTCTCATTTGAAACTGACCTGCTGCAACCAGTTTGTGGCCCAAATAGTTTAAAATCTATTGTTTTTTGTGGCTTTTCTGAAAGATGAGATTCCTGTTTTGCATGAAAAACAAAAATTCCCCTTATGTGAAGTCGTTTTAAATAGCATTATTTAGGGCCGGGCTGTTTGATTTCTATCTGTCTGGGCATTCCTTTCTAACAATAATCCTGACGTCTACTTTGTTTCCACTTCAGTAATGTTTTTATTATTTGTCAAAGTTCAGACTTTCTCATTCTAATAATGGGAGCAAAGTGAAGCTTTGAGCCATTGATTTAAGACTGTATTATTCTTGTTATCCCTCACAGGTAAACTAATCAAGAGTGCAAAGCAGCTGATAAACGCATCGGAGTGAGCAGGGCAGTGTTTACAAGCCAGCTAAAAACTTTAAGACACTAACAGAAGCATCTGAATAGTTGTTCTCTGTGAGTCCAACATTATTCACAACAAAACTGCCAACGGTCCATTTGAGGACAATGCTAATTTGGCAAATTAATTTGACAATCAGTCACAGTTTTTCCTTTTTCTTTGACAGAGAGGCCCAGGATGCTAATGAGCAGAAAAGACTGAGTCAGATCAGTAATGTGCTCAATCTGTGTAAAATAAAGGGAGGCAGGTCTTTGCTCTGTTGTTATCTGTAAAAATAGTTTGATACATGAAGAGGATCAACTTTAGATTTACTTTAGTTTTGACACAAATTCTCAGTTAGCTTGTCCTTACATGGGCCATGCTAACACTTGGATATACTTTGATCTACACCATTCCATTGTATTTCTGGCTCTATGTGTTCACCTGTTTCTTTGCATCCTAGTTGACTTTTGCTGATGCTCTGTCAAAATTTGGTCTTGAACAGGATTTTTTATCTGTCCCTGAGTCCATACAGGAACCTAATTTAATAACATTTTTATTTATTAAATTTATATTAATGCACTGCTGACTGTCAGTAGGTGTACCATTCAGTATTGCTTTTAATCTCTTTTCCTTTTGAAGTTCCTAAATTATTAATTCAGCTACACATTTCTCAGTTTTTCTCAATGTTTGGGCCATTATTTAAGTTGTACTTTGTTTCTTACTTTTTTCTTGCAGTCTCGCAGCGTGGACAAACAGCATGCTGTGATCAACTATGACCAAAACCGAGACGAGCACATGGTGAAGGACCTTGGCAGCTTGAATGGGGTGAGTTACTCCATCCTGAGCACCACAGACGGCTGTTAGAAAAGTGAAAACCAGCAAATTGGCATGTCCTGGAGCCAGGGCTTCATTGTTTGTTACTCTGTGTCCTTCTCCTGTTACCGCTGTGCTGCCACTACACCATTATCCCACTCAAATCCAGAGTTGGTCATTGGGAGAAACTGGTCATTGTTGTCACTGAGTGTTTCTTGTGATCTCAGTAACTGCAGACGAAATGAATTACAGTAGAACAGTGTGGAGACCTGTAACTGAAATCCACTAACATGCATTTAGTCACAGAACAAAATCTGCTCTTTGTGGGCCGTGTTTTACTTGTTCCTCCAGATTTTGGGATCTGATCAGAAACACTAGAATCCTTTTCTTCCGTGCTTACTTGAGACAGACAGAAAACCAAGAGAGATCAGTCAGTTGTGTCCTTATTTTCATCTCACCAGTATGGAAGTGTAGAGAGGGTTGCTGTTGTGTAATATAATCCCATCTTATAGTGGATTAATTCTAGTGAGAAAAAAACACTTTCAGGACTAGATTGCATGGAACAAGCGGGCAGTTCATCTGAGTTATCACATATTCATTATAAAAATGATGTGTGTATATGATATATATATTTTCATAAGTCTTTAACTTTTTCACAACCACTTGCTACTTTTTTATTTGAATTTTATGCAGCTGACCAACACAAAGTTGTTTGGTTTTTAACATGTTTTCCAAATAAAAATGATAGGTGTGGTGTTGCCTTTGTGTCAGTCCTTTATACGGAAGCGGAAGCGCCTCATTGAGCAAGTGAAGCAACTGCTTTACCAGTCTTAAAAATGATACTTTTTTTCATTCTGATCACCACCCTTTGATGGACAATATTAAGTCTGTTAATGGTTATCTGACTTTTTAAGCTACTACATCAAAACAAGTAAGCTAACTTTTGCACAGTTTTAGTCCCACCCTCCTTCACCATCTGAACTGGTCCAGTCCAGTTCGTGCCATGCACCACAGTCTGATTTGGAAATACCCAGTCAGACAGCTATGGGGTGAAAAAGTAAACGAATCTGAGCCTGAATTGGTTTTTTAAGTGTTGTAACAACATAGCTGCATTTATGCAGCAGAAAATGTGCATGTACTTGCTCCATTCAGGTTAGGGCTGGACCTACGATACTGTAGCAACATGAGAACACCTTCAGGTGTTATGCAGTCTGTGTGTGTTCCAACAAAGCTTGTAAACAGTATCCAGTGACTGTTTTCTGGTTAATACCAACAATAAACCTTTAAATAAGCTTACTAAATCAACATAAATCCAAAATAACATACACTGACAAAAAGGCAAAAATTTTTTTATCAAAAGCATCTAATGAACGACTTTTCATTTCACCCCATCTCTGCCTGTCATCGCCTCAGTATGATGCTTCCATTATGTTTTATTGTGAGGATAAAACCTGATGCGTTAATGATGCATTAGTTTTCTTCCACACTCAGTGTTTCTACTTGTAGCCCACATAAGTGGATTCTATTTAGATGACTTTCTTGTGAAACTTGTTAGCATTGGTTTTTATATTGTGGGTATCTGAGTTAAGGGAGCTGAACACATACACTAAACATTTATCAGATTTGCATTTGTGTAAAAGTTTTGAAGTGAGTTTTTCTTCCAATAAAATTGTCTTAAAGTTTAAGGTTTTAAGAAACTGAACTGTGAAAAAGTTTCTAAATATTTTTGAGAGTCTCTATAAAATGCATTGATTTTTGTCTTTCAGACGTTTGTGAATGACTTGAGGATCCCGGACCAGACTTACATCACCCTGAAGTTGTCTGACGTTATTCGCTTTGGTTATGATATCCTTTTTCAGTAATTTCATTCACAGGTGGCTCACATTCTGCTGCTGTTGGGTTAATCCTGACTTAGTGTGCCTTATAATTATTATAGGGTTTCCTCTGTAGTTACTATGAGTTTAATGTTTTTTTCCTTCTTCCTATGGATTAATTCTCTGTGGGGGATTAATGCAGTACATTCAAAACTTTTTGATTATGGCCAAAAGTTGAAGCACCCTTTGACACTCAGGAATTCATTAGTGGGTAAATGTAGTTAAGATAATGGAAAGAGAAGATGGATTTAAATATGTTTGTTCAGAACACAGTATGTGTTCTCAGTGAGCAAACTAGAATGAACTAGTCAGATACTTTAATTCAGTCAAGGTATTTTCATTCTATTAATGATCTAATCTATAGCAATCCGTTGTGATCAATATGTTCATATTGTCTTTTTTATTTTTAATTTATCAAAAGTCCCAACTGTTTTTCTACAAATCACTGGCTGGCTGCCATTGGGCAGAATCTTCTGCTCTTGGGATATCAGGCTAAATTTAGGCAACAGGTTTGGAGTTTGTTGGTTGTATCTGCTTCTCTAGATTATAAACTGTTGCATTGGTAAAAAAAAATTGAGTACTTTAACTTGCTCTGCACATGTCCATGTGTATATCTTGGAGAAGAGTCAACACAAGGTCCCAGAGGAAGCTCTGAAAGTAAGAAATACTGACATCCTGTCTCTTGTCTGTCTTTGAGTGGTCTACTGAAAATGCTCAATGTATTCACTTGGTTCTACGTGTTTAAATTAAGCTAGTTCCTGTTGGATATCCTTCCTTATATTTAAGAGCAGTTCACATCTGTGCTGATTGTTAGCCAGAGGTTTTTCATATCCTGCCTGCCTGTTGTCTGTTTTTGCAGCATGAGAAGTACACCAGCCAGCTGCAGCTCAGCATAAAAGCTCTGGAAGCCAAGTCAAAGGAAAAACAGCAACTTGAGAGCTCGGAGAAGAACAAAGATGCTGTTTCTAATGTCAAACTGCAGGAAAAGTCTGAGCGTAAGGCTCAGTCACTCACAGGTAAACAATAACGGCAGATATATGCTTGTGGGAAAGCAGTTTGCTTAAACCAAACCCATGTGCTATTGAGTAGAACAGTTCTACCTTAAGTGGATTTGGATGTCCTGTTCTAACACAAGGAAAGAGGAAGTCTTAGTGAGCCTCCATGTGCCGGTCAGCTTTGGTTAGAGATCCCCTGATAGAGCAGTGGAGGCTTTTTTTATTAAGAGCTTCTCTGGTGTGAGATTAGGATGGCATGTTAAGAGAGAGGCTGAAGCGACAATCCTGTGGTGTCTGCAAAGGAATCGATCTTGACATCCCCAGCCTGACAGGATGAGTGAGTTTGGAGTTAAGGACAAGCGTCCTTATCTCTCTCAGACATGCCTGGCTGCTAACTAGAGTTGGGGTGCCAGCAGAGGTGACTGGTTCTTGTTGTTGTGGAAGATCTGGAGGTGAAAGCCTATATTTGAACTCTCTCACGTTCTGCTCTTAGATTTACTCATTTATTCCTGTTTTACAGTGTTGACATAAGGGGAACAGTGAGACAACTGTCTGCTCAGTGGAAGCACTTTGTGAATGAGACTCATTCACACTGACTCAACTATTGCAGCTGTGGTTTATTTAGCTGTACGCCCTTTGAATGTGGTGGGAAAAACTTCCACTTATGCTTAAAATAGCTTTTTTTTTCTACTGGAGCCTCATGCTCTTCTAGAAACAAGTCATTTCAAACTCTGAACTTTTTCACCATTAAGTTTGTTGGTTCACATACAGTTACAGACTGCAGTCAGCTGTTTATTTTGCTGTTGTGAGCCAGCTCTCAAAAGACAAATAACCAAACTAACCTTCGCCTGTCTTTCTGTGTGTACTGACACTTTAAGATAAGGATGCTGTTTCAAAGCTCGCCTGAGAAGCTAAAGCTAAAGTTGCAGCAGCAACTTAGCTTCTACTTTTGTTGATAGGCAGTGTGTTTGTGTGGGAGCATGTGTAGAAAGGCCTCTTTAGCATGAAACCTGCTTTTCATATCTCTGTTGACTTTTATGCAAACTCATTCTCTTCAAATGAAGTTACCCTGCACTTTTTTTCCTAGTGTGAATTGAATGTGTTAATCTGGCTTTCTCCGCTACTGAAAGAGCTATTGTATTTTTTCTTCAGCGTGTTGGTACTCCTTTTTTGCTTGCAGGATGTGGAAGAGATCCAAACCTCCAGCTGCTTCAGGGCAGAACGCTCCAGCTGTACAGTGTTTGTGGTTCAGTCAGGCCTACTTTACCCCAAAATGGTTTGGGGCAGTTTAGTGTTTAAGAGAAAGAGCATGAGATATCCTGAGCGTACTCTGATGCAATAAACTTTAATTTTAGAAAACCGTCTATTTAGGAGTAGCTGAGTTTGCTCTTTGAAAAATTATGTTATTTGTATGTTGTTTTTTTCAGGTCTAGAAAGCACAGAGAACACAGAGTATTGAAAATTTATTTTCAGACTTTATTCTATCTTAAAGTATGCAACCATCCTTCTGACAATCCATCATTCTTTCTGTCCATCTTTCTGCACATCCATCCATTTATTTGTCTGGCCATCTGTCCATGCCTCCCTCTGTCAATCTATCCATCGTCCATATTTTTGTCCATCTTCCATCTGCTCTTCTGTCCATCCCTCCCTTTTTCCATTCATCATTTTGTGTATCCATCTGTCCAATCAACTCTTTGTCCATCTATACTTCTGTCCATCAATATTTTATTCAGTCATTAATCAGTCCAACCATCCATTCCATCACTTGTCTATCTGTTGATCCATCTAACCTTTTAAGTACATTTGTCTTTCCTTCGTCCCTTTCTTCGTTCTGATTTTTGTACCTTCCTTATTGAAAGTAGAAATAGTTTTACAAAGAATACATAGGAATGTTTTGAATTAATGCATTTTAAAAAGAGGTTTGAAAAGGACTGAGAACTCTGGAAACTTGAGTCCGGAAAAGTATGGAATTTTGACATAAAAGCGTCTCATGTTTATGTTTAAAGATGTGCTTTATACATTTATTTTCTTCTTTCCTAAATAATTTTCTTCAACAATCTCATCATAACTCAGCAGAGGGCACTTTGCTGTGCTTGTGCATGTTTTCTTGAGCTAAAACAAAAGAACTGAGTAAGAGGAAAGGAATTGGTAACATGCCCCTGTTCTTCTCTTGTCACTGTGTTTACATCTTATTGCATGTATCCAAGGCAACAGTGGTAAAGTGTTTCTAATGCCTGTGTTTGTGGAGCCATAGTAAACCTCTAAACAGCCTGTTTGGTCCTATCTATCATGCCAAAAAAGCAGCTCTTAGATTATCTGATTAATCCATTATGGGCATGCTGGAATGTGAGTGGAAGTGTGCCAGGTTACATGGCAACACCAAAGCAGGAAAACTCTTCTTTGTACTGCAATAATAAGAGTTTAAACTGCATGGATTAGAGTTTCTGTGTCTACAAGGTGGCTTGATTTATTATATTTTTATGTTCTGTATTTTTTTTTCTTTTCATGGAAGATTAGGATTAACTACGCCGTCATCTCATGAGATGGATTAGATTAGGTGGTCTGCATGATACCACTGGTACAGCAGTTTAACCCCTTTAAGTCATGGGAATGTGTAACAAAACTAAGTGCTGCAAGAAGTGTAGTGCTGCAATTCTTATAGTTTCTCAATACAGATTTTAGTTTCTCTCATAATAAAAAAAATAAAGAACAAATTTCTGTTGTTCTCCTGTGTTAGTATATATGCCTGATTACATACTCGGGCATATGTACTGAGTCTGAGTATACATGATTTTTCTTCCAGCTCCTACAGATTCTCCAATATCTAAGCCCACTCCTCTATATGGCCAACCTTCCTGGTGGGGGGAAGATGAGGAACAAGCCAACACAAAGCAGAACAGAGGTGGAAAAATGCCAGAAGATGAGGCTTCAGGTCAGGGAATGCATTCTATGTTTGTACAGTGAACATAGAACTCATCTGTATAGTAGATATCTGAAGGTTTTGGGTCAAAAATAAAGTGTTGCTTTATATTAAATATACTGCTTGGAATTGTGGTCCAAAACTTAAGGTTGGTTTAATGGCACTGTCTTCTACAAGTTTTTGATACATTTTATCCAGATATGGATGTTTCATGGTACATAATGGCTTCTGCCTTACCATGCTTCTTAGTTTAGACCTATTAATAATATTAGAGACTGATTTCACATTTAGAACATGACCAGTCTCAGCAGTTCCTTCAGTGCTGCTGTTGTCCTCTCTGTAACCTCCTTAACCAGTTTATTCCTGGCCTTATTTTTATTTTTTTTTTACCAATTTTTGGGAGAAATATCCATTGTTTCTGCAATTATGAATGACTGTTTACATATGATTCCGTCCAACTGTTTATGTATTTAATATTTATTTCTCCTATTTGGTGAAATCTAACTAGGAAAGTTTAACTTTGTAGGTAATGGCAGCTTTTTTATTTTTAACATTGGGTTGGATAAAAACCTTATACTTCCAAAAAGTAACTTTTCAGGGTGTGCTTTAATGTTCATTAATTGTTTGGTCATAGTGATGACTTTTTTGATATGCATTGAGCAGATATTTATCAATCTTTGGTGAGATGTGATTTAATAAAGTTAATTCTCACAAGAAAACTAAAATGAAAAAAAAGACTTAAGATTTGGAAACAGTTGAATTGTAAAAGATAAATTTGTCATTAAAATTAAAAGTAGTTTTTAAAAGAATTGTGCTGCTGTTGTTTTACATCTCAATAACCTTATATTTTAACAGTTTAATTAACTCTGTTTTTTTATTTTAATATCCACTGCATATACTGTGTTCTCACAGACATGAGTTGGTGCCATGTGATGCTCAGTGCTTGTCACTGAGAGGTGGATGCTTTTAAGCCTCGGGCATGTTGCTGGCTGATGGTTAGGAGGTGTTTGCCATGGCGATGGGCACTGACTGCCTGCTCGCCTCGTGATGGATTATGACCCTTTAAGCTGATGAAGGGGGGGAAGGGTCATTGTTCCCCTCGTGTTGCCCAGAGTGAGGCGGATTAGTACCGCTCAGCTAACCTGCTGTGGACTCTGAGCTCCTAAAGTGATATTTGGCAGTGTCTAACCAGGAACTAAGACCAGCTGATTGATTTTGTTTTCTCATATTAACAGCTGGATCATTTGGTATTTGGTTCATTGATTAACAGTTACAAGGTAATTTAAATGTTTGGTTTAGGTAGGACTGGACAATAAATGAATAACAATACATATTGAGATAGACACGTAATCAATATCAAAAGGTAACACATCTGATAGAATGTTCAATAATTTCACTGAACTCCGATTTGGAATCATATGGCATTCTGGGAGATGTAAGCAAAGGAAAGGCTCTGGCTATTCAAACTCTCACTGCCTGCTAAGTAAGGTTGGTGGAATCAACTCAGTCACTCTTTGGTTACCTAGTGAGTAACTTGCGCAGCAGCAGTTTCAGATTTTGCCACTGTGCCTCACAACTGCTTTAAAATAAAAACAGCATGGAGTGAAAACTGTGGATAAAACAGAAAAAGTCACACCATCAGTATGGGAGTACTTATGATATTTAAAACAAAAAACGAGTCAATAATTATTGATATCGACTAATATGAAACGCTTATGTTGTGATATGTTTTTCAGCCATACATATATTCAGGTTGAATTGTTATTTTAGGAATGCATCCACACTCATTCCAAATAAAAAGGTTAAATTTAACTTTTATTTCTATTCTCTTTAAAGTGTTTTCCTCTCAGTTTGTCCAAGTAACATAGACAGATTTATCACTTTGTCTTTTTATCCCTTTTTTACAACAGAGCCCGCTAAAGATGACCTAAGACATGAGGTGAACCGTTCTCAGTCAGACACTCAGGCCAAGGCCATGTTCTCCTTCCGTCGAGAACCCAGCTACTTTGAGATCCCAACAAAGGAATTCCTGGAGAAACCTGGAAAAAGCCCGGACTCACAGGTTCACGAGGTGCCGACAAAGGATACCTCAGATCCCACACAGTTTGTCCCCTCCACGCCCACGCCTCCGGTGGTCCAGAGCCACGCCTCTTTCACCATTGAGTTTGATGAATGCAGTCCAGGTAAACTGAAGATCAAAGACCATGTGACCAAGTTTGCCCTTCGCCAGCAGCGTAAGCAAACCTCCCCCGAGGCCCCTTCCACTCCTACAGAGGTGATGTCAGCAGAGAGCAAAGTAGCTGATTGGCTGGTCCAAAGCAATGCAAGCATGATGAGGAGAAAGTCAAAGGGTGAAAATATGTACACCACAAATAGTCACTCATCAGATCCGAAAATAAGGGATGGTAAGTCCTCTATAAACTTCTGTTAAATTTGATATTGAATGATAATTGTCTTGCTTAAGCATTTCTGTCTGTCCACAGCAAACTGCTACGAGAACGGATCTCCTGGTGAATCTGAGCCAGTCAACGCAAATGAGCCCCTACAATCCGAATCCCAATATGTGTTGCACAGTTCACCTAAAACCTCAATGACTTCTCCAGGGTCAGAGGAACCTCTGTCTTCCTCTCCACCAGAATCCCAGTCTCTTCCCATTCATGGCAAAGCAGAAGCAAAACAAGCCTTCGTCATCGAGTTCTTTGACGATAACTCAAGAAAGAAGCGCTCTCAGTCTTTCACACATACCGCCGGCCCACCTGAGCCCTCAAACCTCCGGATCCAGCAGGAGCAAAAGAGCTCAAGCCCAAATACAGAGAGAAATGTCTCATCTTCTTCCTTCACCACTCCGCCAACCCAGCGTTTCACTATTCCACTGAAAGGCTCCGATTCTTCAGGGTTTCAAAGAGCTGGCTCTCTACGACGGGAAAAGACAGACGAAAGGATCAGTACCAGCTTTTCCTCTCGCTCTTCTTCTGTTTCTGTAAGACCCTTTAGCAGCGTCGGTCGGAGGTCCAAGCTTGCGAAGGAATTTAATGCTGAATTACTCAAGCAGAAAGAAAAATCTTCTTCTAAAGCAGCTCAAGGAGTTGTTTCACTGTCTGAACAGAGCCAGGTGAGCCCCTCTCCATCTGAAGGACATCTCCAGCCACAGACGTCCTCCCCTATTCACCCACCTGCTCCCTTAAGAACCTCTGTCATGCCTGCTCAAAATGTGGAAGTCAGAAGCCCCAGAAATGAGGAGGACGACAGTCTGAGTGATGCTGGAACTTACACTATTGAAGCAGATGTTCAAGATAAGGAGCTGGAAGAGGCACGCAGCAAGATTGGCCAGGCAAGTTTCTCCATCGTACTTATTTTCCATGGCACAGAAAAGTTCTTCATAGCTAAAGTTCACCACTTGTTGCTTGAATTGAAGTATCCTCTCTTTATTGTTCACCAGCATCTTATGTGAGCTTGAAATGTTTGCAACTTCATCTTCTTCCTTGCGATGCTTTGTTCCTGACAGGTGTTTGGTGTTGTTGAGAGCCCAGAGCAAATGAGCCAGGCTGAAGCAGAAGCATCCTCTGCATTTAGGCCTGTTACTGATCAGGGCAGGGAGGAGTATAGGCAGAGTAGCTGTGGTGAGGGTATTCCAGCTCCAGAGCAGGGACATAGTCTGGTAAAGGTAACTTCATCTGCTTTGGCTTTGATTGGGATTGAAAACATTTTGATTCATTAAATCTAATCAATATTTTGAATAGAGATGCACTGGAACAGATTTTATAAAATATTAAAAAATATTCAGCTTCTTGTTATTTTCTGAACTTTTCCAAACGTGCAGCCTCTGTAAACATGGCATTACAATCATGTAAACTGCTGTTTTCCTGGTAGAAGAATATTTGTTTAAACACCTTTCTGATACTGAATATGGCTAATATTAAGTTTTCAGCTCTGTCACAGCTGATGTAATGAATAATGTTGTTGGGACAACCTCCAAGCAGTTGGATATGGCTCTTTTCTTGATTTAAAGAAATAGGTCAGATTTTAGATCCTTAAGAGAAAGTATAAAACGGTTTAATTTCAGTCACCAGATGATTTCTCAGTGCATCTCTATGTCCAAGAAATTAATTTACAATGAGGTCTTGATTTGGCTTCTTGATCCATACTCTCTTATAGGTGTTTCTCTTCTGTTTCCTTTTATTGTCTTTGCTTGAGGCTCTGGGTACTCTGGTTCTGTTTTGGTTTTTCTCGTTTTAACCAAATTTTAACTTATTTTGTAGGTGTTGTGATACATATCTAACACATTAATTCTCATGGTGTGTTTTATTGTAACTGCGGATATTGTAATATTTAAACATGTTGGATAAGTTGTGTGTTTTTACACAGGTTCAGCCAGCAGGTGCCATGGTACAAGGGGCTCCTAAGTGGATGTCTCGCTGGGCCAGCTTGGCAGACAGCTACACAGAATCTGGACCTTCGTCTGGCCTCTTTGACATGTTGACCCAGATGGAGCCATCAGGAGGGGGTAAGCCACCTGAAGAGAAATTAGTCTATTTGAAATGATAATGAGGCACACTGATGAATATGAACGATATTTAATATTTGTGTTCGCTACAGCCCGGAGTACAATCATTCAGAAGAACACAGTCAGTCAACATCAGGACCATTCGGATGCAGATAGTCCAAAGTCTAGACGCATTCTTCCACCTGTACTGCATGGAGACAAGAGTGACATTCCGACTCCCAGCATCCATGTTCATTACAACCCCAGCACAACATTCGATTTAGAGGAAACTACCTCAACAACCCCAACGCCTGATGACAATGTTCATAGGTTAAGTGTACAGGATGACGTGGAGCCTGACAGCCTTAGTGATGCCAGCAAATCAGATGATGGATCCATTGTAGAGCAGAGTAGGAGGCAGCTGTTTGATGCAGAAGACAAGCAAAATGAAGACAAACTTAGGGTTCCTTTTAAGTCCACATCTTTTTATATCGGGTCAGAGGAAGAGTCCAGTTCGCAGCGGGGAGGCTTTAAAATTAGCACTCCTAAGGCTGAGAGGAAGTCTGTTTCTAGAATCATCTCATCAGCCACTCTAACTAAGCAGAAAGGCATTCAGAACTCTAACATGAAGCACATTGCTTCTGCTCCCACATTGGACCAGAGGACAGAGAGTCCAGAAGGTAAAGAAGTTGCAGCTCCACCTTTGATCAGACAGGAGAGCTTCACCAAGGAGAGGCCCAGTAATCCCAGACTGCCAAACATTTCTAGTCTGCCAGTTCAGAGAGAGCTGGGTGCCGGGTTATTCCAGGGGAGCGGGAGTCAGGACACTCATACTTACCTCAAACAGACGGAGGATGTTCTGGCTGTTCTGGAGGCCAAACTCCAAAAAGGACCACCAGTGACTACTCCGTCACCCATAATGGACTCTCTGTCGGGAGACTCTGATGTGGATACTTCCAGCACTGTCAGCCAGCACAGCAATAAAATCAAAACACACACATTTATTAAAAAAGCATCATCTGGTAACCTTCATAGAGACAAGATTACAAATCCTAATCAAGAGACAAATAATCATACTGAAAAGCAACGCTCTTATGGTTCAAATGGTGGAAACAAGCCGGAACCCATCAGGAGGCATGTTGGACTGAGTGTGGGCAAACGTGGCTCAACAGACCTGAGCGATGATCCTCCCAGCTTACCTTACTCCGATCAGGAAAGCAGCAACAACCAAACTCACTACAAATACACGGTGCCTCTTCAGAAGGAGGACGGCAAGTCCTCCAAAGTGTCTCAGGTGTTAAGCCGTGCCAACAGCTTGTCGGCCCCAAGACCCACCAGGGCCTCCATGCTCCGACGAGCTCGCCTGGGAGAGTCCTCTGACAACGAAGGTACAGAAACTGAGAGATTAGCGCAAGAGTCCTCCACAAAGCAACCTCAGGATGCCAAGAAGCTCTCTAGACTGGATATGCTGGCCATGCCTCGTAGGCGTGCGGGTTCATTCAATGCACCCAGTGACTCAGAAGCTTCTTCCGCCCCCCAGTGGACAAGCAGGAACACAAACTTTTCCACCCGCAGCACAGATCAGAGCGGCAGCTCCAGTCAACGGATTTCTACTCCCGGACCAAAACCTACAGACAGGCCACAGAAGCCAGCACTCAACAAAACCCCGGTTACTCGCACACGCTCGAGCAGTGCCAAATATACCAGCAGCACAGCAAGTAAGTAGACTACAGTCATATACGGTCGTGTTAAACAGGAGAATTTTGTCTCTACTCAAAGCAGAGTAAATTTATCGTTTTTCTATATTCATATGTAAATTAAATGTTATATTTATATAACCTGATCTAAATATTACTAACTGATCCGCATTTGGATGAAAAATATTTCATAAAAAATGTGCAGCAATCTTATTTATTCATTTGTTATTTATGCTAGTGAAAAGGCATCTATGATGAGAACTGTGTTGGGCATTTTACTAACATCTAAAACACTAACTGCAAAGTATTCATTAAACATTTATTTCTTAACTGCTCTGGGTTATTATATATTGTTACTTAAAATTAATGCATACAGTTGTTCAAACATTTCAGCCATGTTGCCATTCTTGTTCTGAACTATATTAAATTAAAGGTTTCTTGGGATATGTAAGAGTTTTCACTAATGGGTTTTCAGCAACTGTGGAAGTTTTTGGTTAAGCACAATTTGGGCACCTTAGAAAGTCACTAAATTAGTAGATGTGGAGATGAAGACTTCCGCAGCATCTTTTCTGTCTCTTGCTCTGGGAAATATTTTGGTGACTCGTCTCTGAAAGACATGGTGGTGTGTTTTCCAAAGGTATTCCTTCATTGCACTCTCGTTTCTCTCCTTTTCCCCACTTCTCTGTCCTTGTTTTGGATAACTCTAACCAACTCACAACGGCAAGGCTCTAGGAGGCGACACAAGGGCTCTGACTATACCTCTACCTCAGATGAAGAGTATGAATCAAACTGGAGCAATCTTAAACACAAACGCTCCCAACCTTCCTCAGCTTCTCATGGTCCACGCAGTCAGCCTCGACCCCAACCAGTGATCGCCCAGCACCCGAAACCCTGCAGCAGAAACTCCGAGGAGGAGAGCCATGAAGGAGAAGCTTTCCATAATTGGACCAATCACAGTGCTGAGATTGCTCGGTAGGAAATATAGCAAACCCAAAACTTGCAACTTTAAACCAAACAGAAATGTTTTTTTTTAATTCTTTAAAACTACACTTATGCATGATAAAGCTGGAGAAAAATGCAGAAATTCACACATTGACCGATATTTTCTTTTTCAAAATGTAATTAAACTGTAGGCATATTTTGTAAATCTAGCTGACCAATATTATAGAGACCGACTTAAATGTACCTGGATATTGAACTATACTCTGATTTGATGTGAAACACCTACATTTACATGAACTATTTGGCCTTGGCAGCAGAGCAGTTTTCAGTTTACCTTTACGGTAAAATAAATATCTCCACACTTTTATTATGGAGCCAAAGATATGTAAATTGAGCTGTACAACAACAGATCGTCCTACACTTTCACAAAATGGGTTGAGAACATTAAAGAAAACAGTATAATTGCTTTGGCGGCTGTGCAGATAACAGCTTCATCTCAGACATCTTATCTTTTCCACTGACTATAAGGTCAACTTGCCTTCAAAAACACTATGAACTTCTCCCCACTTATTTTATGACATGACTACTTAGATTTTTTTTTTCTGTATTTCTAAATGTAAGGTTGAGTCAAGACTTGGCCAAAGACTTGGCTATTTTAGCCAGAGAGATCCATGATGTAGCAGGAGAAGGTGAAGCACAAACACCTGAAGCGGAGAGCAATAAACAGGTACATCACATGTGCAGCACACTGACTTTAAACTTTTTTGCGTTATAAACAGCACTAGCTGTTGTCCAGTTTTTAATATGATGCAGTGAAAAATGTTTTATGTGTGTTATGATTTAATCTGTAGTTTACAAATGTGAAGATTCAAACATCATTGCTTTCATAACTCTTTGAAGTCTTTCCCTAATTTGAATAACTTTACATATCTGTAAATTAAACTTTTTAAGTGTGGAGATTTTTTTTACCTCTTTTTATTTGTTTCTTTTTTTTTCCATTTTTCCTGACTATTTCATACACATATGAGGCAATTTTAAAGCAAGGGGGAGAAAATAAATGAATATGGTCTAATAAAATCTCATAGTAATGCAACGATCGGGTTGAGCAGCCAGTAAAATTATCTAGTTTTCTTTGAGATCTGACCAGCATATTCCATTTTTTTTTTAAATGATCAGATTCATGTATAACATTTTTGTTTAGGTTGTTTTCAGTATCAGTAAACATCCCATTTAGTGATCAATTTATAGACAAAGAAAAGTTGGAAAAGTGGATTGATCGGCACATCTGTAACAACTGGTGTAGTTGCATAACTCTGAACTGAATCACTGCTTCTCAATGGGCCTCGGGTTTAGTCTATTGATTTGTCTTACCAGTGAAACTTGCTTACAAACTTTTATTGCTCTCCAGAAGGTCCCTTATGTCTCAGAACCTGAGGTAAGCCACCAACAAAGTTCTGCACCAAACAGAGACTCTGACCGGGAATCAGGCAACCTTGAGCAGAGCTCCAGACAATCTGCTCAAAACAGAAAAGAGGTTTGACATAATGATGAGCTGCCTTTCACCTTGGGTTTTTTAAGCCTTTTGCTCTGTAGTGACTGTATCTTTCCTTCTCTTTAGGTCAGTGTGGACAGCTTGACGTTGAATCCTGTGTATCAAGTCACAGCAGCCATTAGAGAAAACACAGAGCAACTCGCTGAGAAGATCAAGTAAGATCTGAAGAAAAGACTCCCTGCATGCTTAATCTGACTTGAACTTAATGTTTGCATTGAACATAGAATCTTGCGTAATTAAAATGAGGTTCTTGGCCCACATGGCACTTGGATAAGAGAGAAATGAATGAAACCATCTTCCTGTTACATAGCAAATTTGAAAACTGCTTACTTATTGGGCATGAAAGCCTTTTTAATTTTAGATCCTCAAGGATGTATATAAGTGACTCTTTTTTGCATGGTAGAACAATATACAACTATCAATTAATAATACGATGCACAGTTAATTAAATACTTGCTTTTATCTTCTCTTCTATTTCTCTCTTAGCTGCATGTTTTTCAGCCATCAGCAAATTTCTGGGACTAATCCTGCTTTTAAACATAGACCATGAATCTTTTAATTGTGTGAAGTCACAGCTTATCCACAATCTTAATGGTAGCCACTTTTATCCTTATTTGATGTGGTAGAGGTTATCGTCATTTGGGAACTCCTAGTTGTGACTCAAGTTTCTACGATTTATCTATTGCTCTGTGGTGAAGTATGAGAATTTAAAGGAGTTCTGTCTTCAATATTTTTTTCCATCACTTTTTTTGCAACACACCAACACCACTAGCAGTGAAACATGCCCTTAGCATGATGCTACTACCACAGTTCTATGCCAGTTGACACAATTATCTTAGGTTTGAAAACTTCTCTTCGGTGCCTCAAGTACTATTTTTGGCCAAATGGCTCAACATTTGTTTCTTCTAACCATAAGATTTTTCTCTGGAGGGGATTTAGCAGCATCAGATTTCTTCCACCTTCAAGTTGAAGGTGTTGAGTTTGGAGCAGAGGCTGGCAATGAATATTTTCCATAACATGTCATAATTTAAATGTAATATCTAGCACACTATAGTTTATTTCTGAGCCTGTAACACAATACAGATTTTGCCAATACTATTTTGGTCACATAAATTCAGAATAACCCTAAACAGCAGCTTTTTGACCATTGCTCTTTATCATCATATTTAGGATTCTGTTCCAGGACAGATTGGATATCTCTGAGGACATTGAGGCTCGAATTGATTCTGACACTGACATTACTGTTGGCAGAATTTCCAACAAGGTTAGTATTATTATTATTATTATTATTTTTTTTTTTTTTTATTTTTTTTTTCATTTCCAGTTTTGCTCATTTTTGTTGTTTCAAAGTGTTCGCTTCAGCTTAGTAAGATGTCTGTTTTTCAGGAAATGGTGTCTATTTTGAAAGAACTCAGGAGGGTTCAGGTCCAACTTGAGGGTGAGTGTCTAAATCTCTTTTCTTAAATCTTAAGAAATTTTAGTACAAAGATTTAAATTTTATTCTTTTTTCTTATTTCAGTTATTAATGCAGTCATGGACCCCAGTGGAACACGTGAAACTACCAAGACACCCCCCGCTACTGATGCTGCCTCCTCTTCTTCCGCTGAAGTTCAGCCATCCAGAACTTCGTCCTCACGGGACTGGAGGACGGTCCACTCCGTCTCCAAACGCGGCGGCGGGCCGAGGCCCAGTGAGAGCGTCAGGAGGGCTGCTGTGACCCCAGATGACCTGCGACAGGGATATTTAGTCTGAAGTCTGCCGACTACAGAAACGTTGATCACGTTGATCAACTTCTGCTGCGTCTGGTCAGGAGCAGCTGTGTGCAAGTGAAACCTGACTGAGAGGAAGTGAGAGTGGATTTATAAAGTTGTGGTGAGCTCACAATGTTTTGAAGTGTAGTTTTTAGGAGGATCCACATGAGGTGGTGATTTAAGGAAGTACCTTGACATTTCAATAAATCTCCCCTCGTATTGTTATACTTAATTCTGTGTTACAGATTGTTCTCTATATTTGCCAATAAAGTACCTTAATATACATATGATTTTAAAAACATATAACTATGTAGTTTAATTGAGAATCAGCCTGAGTATAATCATCTCAGGGAAATCTATGCATTTATATTTAGCTGCAAATCATATTTTTTGAATTAAACTTTCAAATATTATTGTATTGGTGTCGTCAGAGCTGCATTACATTTCTTTTTTTTATGTATTTTTTCCCAGTGTTTTTTTTTGTGCCACATTCCTTTTCTTAGACTACATTTGTTTAGGATTATAAAAGCTATTTATAAGTTGTGTTATTTGAATGACACTGCAGGAATTTTGGAGAGACTTCGCAGCCTCCTGTGCCAGACTGTTGAATGTTGTTTTACACAGCTGCTTAAAGACAACTAGGTTTTTTCTTTGGTCGTCTTCTCTTTATTCGGGAGCTTAAAGCTATTTCTTGCAACCGAGGGTGGAAATCCATCAGGAATGTGCAATCTGAATGGGAGGAGGAGCTAACTCCACTACAGTTAAACCACCTTGCTGAACAAAGCAAGTGGTGATTATAAAAGCAGCCTGTTTTTTAAACATTCCTGCTTTAGGAAAAAAAGGCAGCAGTTGAAACTTAGGATTGTTTTTCTCTCAAAAACTGATTTGGCCAAAGATTATTATCAAAAAAACTGTAATTTCTTGTTTGTCTAAATCAAATCTTCTGTCTGACTGGATAATTATCCCACCCCTATCTATTTAGTTCACCATTGAGCAATTTTAGCATTCATGTTGAAAAATTTCTACATAACTATAAGCCATGATTAAGCTGAGTGTTTAGATGTCTGAACGTATCTGTACGTCCCACAAATTACCTCTCAATCTTGCCATTTTGCACCAATGTAGAATGTTTTCCCTCATTCATTATTTGACACATTTTAAGAAAAATGTATGTTTTCCTCAATGCACTATGTGTCACTGACTGTAACTGGGAAGAAACTAAAGTGCTGTACAGCTGTGTGGGCTCATATTTCATGCAGCCAGTAGAAGAGTTGTTTACAAATTCAAACAAAAAAGCATTTACTGTTGGATTTTTGTTTCTGAATCATCTGTTGCTTCTTCTTTATGGAGAAGAGTCTATGTCTTGTTTTCGTGCCCCCTGCCCTCAAGTGTTTCAGAGAAAATGAATCTTATGTCAAATTGAGTTTCTTTTTCCCATCCTAGATAATTTGGTTGTAATTTACTGGTACTTTTTGATGTTATTCTTTGTATAAGTTATTTAATGATTTTTTGTTATTTCAAATAAATTTAATCACCAAACCTGTCGGGTATTTTTTTTCCCTTTGTGTATTTAATTTTTCTTTTTCCTGAGCCAAACAAACGTATGAAAAGCTGAAAGGAAAGTAAAAACAGGAAGTGTGCTCGGTTATATTAAACAGCAGAGATATTTTGTTCAGCTGTGGCTGCGAGCTGAAGGGGAAGAAAGAAGTGAGAAAAACAAGCTGGGTCTGTTAACCAGTGAGTTTGTTCTTTAGCGTTACCGTAGACAACATTTTTAGGTTAAACACTGAGTTTAAAGCTAGAAAAACCCAGTACTTTTTTATTTTTTTGAAAAACCCAGCGACTCAAAGGAAAGATGACCTCAGTATACAGAAGCCTTCATGACAACCATGTTTCAAACAAAGGCGTAGGTTGGCTCACATGATGTATTTTTCTCTGTGAGATCATTGTTTTCTTTACTAAAAAATCTTTCTGCTAATCTTGTCAGAGGAGGACCAGCTGTGTGACATTGGCTGTGATTTTGGGCTGTCTGACTGTTCTCGGTGTTATTCTTGCCATCGCTGTGCTGGAGAGACCAACACCTAAAAACCATGACACTCTTCCTGAAGACACTGGTGGGCTCAACCTCACTGACCAGTGCAGGTAATAATCCTATACTATTTGAACAGGTTTTTATGAATGTATTCCACTTCATGTGGAACAAAAAGTGGAGGATAATTATGAAATGGAAGAAAAGTGATTGTCAAATTTTGACAAGTTTAGGTCTGAAAAGTGTGGCATGCATTTATATTAAGCCTTCCTGAGTCAATACTTTGTGGAAAAAGTTTCAAGATCTAGACACTAGAAAAGCTTTTCATTTTTCTTTCCACATTGATCAAATTGGCTGTGTCATCCTGACAAATGAACTTGCTTCGATTCAAACCAATCCGTGGTGGCTAATGTTGAAGGACTCTAACCAACTTCCCTGTCCCTGGTGAAAAAATATTTCCACAGCATGATTCAGCCACTGCCAGGATTCACTGTGGGAATTATGTTTTCAGTGATATGTAGTGTTTAGCATGTAAGTCAAAAGTTTAATTTTGACTTAATCTGATCAAAGGACCTTCAACATGTTCATTTAAAACTTTAAATGAGACCAATCTTTAGGTTTCGTATTGCCTATCCTGCATGTGTGTAGACAGTGGATTGGTGGACTGATAATGGTTTTCCTCCCAGAAGATTTTCCCATCTGGGCTGTTGATCTCTGCATCTTTCTCACATGATACTACCAGCACCATGCTTTACCGATTGGATGGTGCATTCATGGTGATATGCAGTGTGAGTTTTCAACAATGGATCTCTTCTTGCCATTGTTGAAAATTTTTCTTCACAATGAAGAATTTTTTTTACTGCAATAACATAAAAGGTATTTGTAAAGCACCTTAGGCCTTAAGAAAGCTGCCAACGTGACAAAATTTTATGAGTAGTGAGAAGGACTTTTAGTGAGCCTAAGAGTGTCTTAAACAAATATGGCCACATCATTCAGATATTGAAGACACTTTTTTCACTTTCCAATTATACAGTGCTTTGTGTCTGTTTATCACAAAGAAAAAGCTCAACTGTTACAAATATTTTATATGGGATTATAATTATTTTTCTTAATATGTAGTCTGCTTTACCCTGCAGCATGACCCTTGTGGAAAGTATTCCTCTATATCTAAAATATGAAAGCAATGCAACTTTTGGGATCCCTCTGGAGCAAGCCTGGAAAGACCTTATCTCCCGAGCATCACACAGCGTGAATGTAGTCTCATTCTACTGGACGTTAACAGGGGAGGACATCAACGTCAACTCCTCCACTGATATTCCTGTGAGTTCCTAACTCAGAAATTGCTTACGTTTGTCAAAAATGTCTGAGTCTTTGTTGAATGTTTTGTGGAAAACAGGGAAGGGACATCCTGCAAGCGCTTGGGGAACTTCCCTCCAGGAACATATCTGTGCGCGTGGTGAGCAGTGTTCCCACAGTCAAAACAAACTCCACAGATCTAAAGATCCTAAAACAGAAAGGTCTGATAGTAACTCTTTTCTTTTAAATTCTCACAGTAATTGCTGATTATATTTTGGCAAACTGTTTTGGTTACTTTTGTCTGCAGGAGTTCAGGTGAGAAGAGTAGAGTTTGGTCGCCTGACGGCAGGCGTCCTCCACACCAAGTTCTGGATTGTTGACATGAAGCATGTGTTCATTGGAAGTGCCAACATGGACTGGAGGGCTCTGACCCAGGTAAAACTACACATGCCAATAATCCCTAAGTTTACATTGTTCCTATTTAAATTGCTTTCAGAATAAATTCCCACTTTGACTGCAGGTAAAGGAACTGGGAGTGGTGGTCTATAATTGTTCCAGGCTTGCGATGGACCTTCATAAGATCTTCCAGTCCTATTGGGTAATGGGGAAACCCAACAGCTCCCTGCCACATCCTTGGCCTGCAAATTATTCCACTAACATCAACAAACAGCACCCTCTGCTGGTAAAAGAGGGTAACATCTACAGCAACCTTTACATTGCTGTGAGTGGCTTTTCTTTCTTTTCTTTTTTTTCCCCGAGTTGTGAATTTTCAGTAACAATGGGTTGTACAACACCGTGGTTCAGTTCGGTTTCAACCACTAAAACCAAAGAGAGGGTCGGGTGAATCTGATGTAATTTTGATTTTGTGTACTATCCCAGGGTTCTCCTCCAACTTTTTGTCCTCCATCAAGGACTCAGGACCTGGAGGCGATACTGTCCTCCATCTCAGAGGCTGACAAATTTGTTGATGTTGCTGTCATGGAGTATTTCCCCACCACTCGATTTGAAAAGCCTCACAAGTAATCCCAAAATCTTGTTTTAACATTAAAAATGTTCTGGTTTGGTTTGAGTTCCTCACGGTGGTGTCCTTCCAGATACTGGCCTTTCATTGATGATGCCATTAAGATAGCTGTGTTTGAAAGGAAAGTGAAGATCAGGATGTTGATCAGCTGTGGCCGTGATTCTGATCCAGCCATGTTGCCCTTTCTTCAGTCTTTGGCTTCAATGGATTACCCACTCCATCACATCAGCATCCAAATAGTGAGACAATATGGAGACAATGTGTCTGTTTTATACATGTGTGATTGTGCTGTAGAATTATACTATCCCCTAATACATTTCTTTAGTTGTTGCTTCCCCTCTCCCCCTTACGCTTCAGATAATCAAAGATATTTTAACACCAGTGTTTTTCAAATTATTACAGTCAGAGGCATTGTCAACCCACAACAACATATAAAGTTCTGCAGGTCTCACTTGCTTCAGTTAAATTCTTAGATAATGATTCAGCAATGAAAAAGAAACTGTGCAAAATGGCATCCTTGCTAGAATTTCAAAGCCAAAACCGAAGCTGAGCAAAAACAATACAATTTCCAACACACAACCAAATCTGACAAGATAGAAGTGGAACTTTTTTGAAGTTGTTTTCTGATTTACCTGGTGTAAAACTGAAAGCATTTTCAAAAACAAGACACCATACCAACGTGGTGGTGGTAGTGTGTTTTTTTGGGTTATATGATGGTTTTGGAAAGGCCTAGTAAAAACAAAAGATTTTAATAAAATCCACATGCTGTGGCCTGGGCTTGAACATGTTGTTCATGCTGAAAAGTCCTCCAATGTGGCTGAATTAAAGTAATTCTGCAAAAGAGAGAGAGAAATTTCCTTGGCAATGCCAGTTATTAGGTTTATGGGGCAATTACATTTTCATATAGGGGCAGTTTGGTTTGGGTAGATTTTTTACCTGAATAAATGAAATTATTGTTTAAAATAGCATTTTGTATTTTCTAGGGAGCAGATACTTTTTCACAATGCTGGAAAGTTCTCCTAAAAGCCATCTGTTTTTATTGTTGTTTCAGAAACTGTACATTGTCCCCGTGGGAAATCAGTCTGATATTCCATACACCAGAGTCAATCATAATAAATACATGGTGACTGATAAAGTTGCATACGTAGGTGAGTTAATATTAATGTCAATCGAGGAGTTTAAAGTAATAAGTGGGGGCTTTTTAAATATAAATTGTGTTAATAATTGACCGGATAACACTGTTTTCCAACACAGGTACCTCCAACTGGGTGGGTGACTACTTTCTGACCACAGCTGGAGTGAGTCTGGTCATTTCCCAGAACACTCCTCACTCTCCAGTGAACAATAAGACCCTGTACCACCAGCTGAAGGACGTATTCAACAGAGACTGGCACTCAGAATTCGCTGTCCACCTCGGGGATCTGGGACACAATCCAGACTGTGCTCTAGCACCGAGATGACTGATGCTTTTATCAAACAACTACAAATAATTTATTTTTGCTTTTATTGCAACATTTCCATCATAACTGTTGCTTTGCATTGTTTTATTTTCAGTATCAGCATTTTATATAATTTTACTAAGTTTCTCTGATGCTTTAGTTAGAGGTTCTATTAGTTCCTTATTGATTTCTATGTATCTTTACCTGCATTCCTTCTTTACTTCTCAATATATGGAAATAATATATCACATTCAGTCTAGTTCAGCTGCTAGATTTTAAGTTATTAGTTAGCTGTTTGTGTCAGAAGCATAGATGGAGCTTTATCATAGCCTTTAGATCTCATTACTGTGTGATTGCCGTTAACATTTGCAAAAAATCAAACGATAATGCCAGAATTTAAGCCTGAACTAAAGTAGGTTTGAGAAGACAATTTCATAGACGCAGCTACAGCTATGAAAATGTCTTTGTAGCTTTTGCTTAGCACAACATAAGATTTTACGTTATTTTTCATAATTACCTTTAAACAGAAATTATAGAGAAACACAACACAATATTTTAAAGGTTGAAAATATGCACATTGTGATAACTTTTATCTTTTGTTGGAAGAAAAAAATCTATTCCTGCAGAACACACACATATATTGTAGCCAAGACTGACTCATCTGTATCTACTGTCAAATCTTTTTAAATATTTTTCTCAGTATTGCTGTATGATTTATTGATTTCCTCAACATAGAAACTATGAAATGATTCCCTGACAGCATCTTTTGTATGGATAGATACTGGGGAGATGCCTCGAGGTAGTGTGTTTAACATAAATCTTCAAGAAAATATCAGAAAAGAATGTGCCTTAGGAAGAACTCCTGAATGATAAATGTGGAACCACAGACTAACAGGAACAATAAATAGTCTTTGATATTGGTTCTTGTTCAAATCAAAAGCAAACTAAGTTGTTTATAGAAGCCACTGGACTTTCTGTGAGCACCAAAGAAGGATGCAATACAAAGAATGTAGATTTCAAAACTTCAAATCTGTTATGTTTAAAAGAAAAGATTCAATAATTTTAAATCCTTGACATAGGGAAAATTAAATTAAAATTAACTTAGGCTTTAAAATAGCATACAAATATACACGTTTTATTCATACAGAGGAAAATCTTCATACTTTGATAGTCTATCCATCCATCCATCCATCCATCTATTTTCTGTACACCCTTGTCCCTTAGAGGGGCTGGGAGGGGTGCTGGTGCATATCTCCAGCTAACGTTACTTTGATAGTTATAAATAAAAAAATACATTTTTGTATTTTATTCAGTCAATGAACTGGTTGCTAGCTCACTAAGTGAACTAGCAACCAGTGTTGCTAGTTCAGTCATTTCAAGGATATGTAACTACAAATTGATCAATAAATAAATGACATCCGGCACCTCGTTCCCGACTCTATTGGGTTTGTAATAGAGCCATAAAGGCCATAAACCTGAATGTTAGTCTCATTGTATGACAATAATAAGTAAAAATACCACGGTTTTGTATGTATAATTATGGTATTAGCACATTTTTTTTTAAAAACAAATGTAAAATGGTGTAATTTTTACATTCAAATTCATTTTCTTTAATACAAAATACAAGGGATCTCAGATTCTTGTTGCTTTTTCTTGACACATTTTCTGGTCATGAACATTTCCAGAGTCCTAAAGGATTTAAAACCCAAAACTGAAGTATCTTGGGTGCAGGCAGGCAATGAACAAAAGAAAAATAAAAAATCAGCAGCCAAGTTTCAGCATCTCTAAGATAGCAACAGAAATATCCTTTTTTTTTAGGTCTTAATACCAAAGTTTAACAATAAAAATAAATTTTGTGTTTTAATTTTTATAACTTTAAAAATCTACTTTTTATTCATTTCTTGCCAAATAAACATTTGATATTATTTTTGTATCCTTTCAACTGAACCTTTATCATTTTAAATATGGAGGTTAATGTAAGATGGTCGTTTTTTTTAACAAATTGAAAATGTAACATGAGTGATGAACTGTAGTAGAGGACAGCATTTGGTCAGGGTTATTTTATTGTCCTCCATGACAGTAGGTGGCAGTGTTGTGATGTAGTGGGACATTGAAGAAATGGCGCGGGGCGGAGCTTCAGCTTGTAGTACGTGTGCTTCTTCACAGTGAGAGAGCTAGCTGTACAGCAGAGAAGAAGCTGAAATAATGGTGTTACTCGAGAATGATTCGGTAAGAATATAAAAGAGACGTTCTGAAATGTGTTTCATTGTTATTATGAATTCACTGCTGTACATAAATACGGTCTTCTTTAGCTGTTTGTTGGCTCAAGATTTCGTAGCTAGTGATGTTAGCCAGCCTGCTAACGATTGAGTGAACTGGTTGAGACTTTAAATAACCTCAGATGTTTGCATTGTAAAAGCTGTTTATACTCTCAATGTGGCCTAACAGTAATGTTTAAGCTGTATTCCTGAATTTATGTGTAATATAACTCAGACGTATAGTATATTCGACGTTTCCACGTATGTCTTAAGAAATGCCCTAACGTATTTTTTCCTAAATATAAATATCTTTTCACTTTCTCTATTAAGATTTATCGAATGAAAACGAAGTGAGTTTATATCAAGTGTCTCGATGTATCATTTGTCAGTATTGCAACCTGTTTTGCTCTAGCAAATAATAATTGAATGATAACTTTCATTAAGTACAGTCCTTGGATTAAAATAGTTTTCAGATTTTTCTGAAGCCTTTCTTTCTTATTGTAAATATTTCAGTTCGTAATATAGTGTGTTTTTTTTTTTTTTTAGCTAGAGCAGTTCTAATGTGGTTAAGACGCTAAAAAGACCGACTAATATTGTCCTTTTATTAAACTTCCACAAAACAAATGGCTTAACAAACCACAAACTTGGTTTTATATATACTGCTATTAGTCTAAAAAATCTAGTCCAGGTTTGAAGAGTTTAAATACTGTAGCGTTTAAACTAGAACACATTTAAGATGAAATTTAGGTGGCTTCTCCTTTTAGCCATTTCCCCAATCGAAAGCCTTTATCGGAGGGCAACTTCAGCTTCGTGTCTTTCTTTAAAACAAACTGGTTTGGACATTTGTCCAGTGTCTAAGGTATAATTGATGGATAAAAAAAGGATGCAAAACGAATATCCAGTATGTTGCAGGTGTCCTCATGAATCAGGAAATAAATCATGAAATACTCAGATCTCAAATATAATAGAACAAAATAATTTTTTAATTTTTAACCCTAAATTGCACCATGTTGTCATTGATTTGGCTGGGCCTGTTGATTCATGGTTCCATGTTCCAGTCAAAATAATTCTGCATGAACCACATCTGTGTCAGTAGATAATATTTATTTGAGTTTGTTAACTGCATCTCCTTACAGTATATTTTGAGTAGACTATAGAATGTTGCCTTAAAAAAACACACACACACCATGGATGACGACTCCTTCTCAAACCTGAAAGTCGGTTATGCAATCACCAAACTTACAACGAACAAAATGACCAATATCATTCTTCTCACCTGACTTTGTAAAGTGTACAGATTAAAGGAAAAACCTCAAACTGTTTTCTCATTAGTTTCTCACAGAGCTCACTCGGCTCTTCCAGAAGTGTCGGACATCAGGAAGTGTTGCCATCACACTAAAGAAGTGTAAGTTATTCTGTTACCTAAATCACAAACATACATGTCTAATTTGCAACGTTATCCTCTAAGAACCAGATTTGATTTTTCTTGTTTTAGATGATGGCAGAACTAAACCAGTTCCCAAAAAAGGGCATCCGGAGTCATTCGAACCTGCTGATAACAAGTGTCTCATCAGAGCATCTGATGGCAAGAAGAAAATTAGCACAGTGGTGAGCTCCTGTTTTGAACTCATTTTTCAGTTGGCTTTTCTTTATATTTTGCTGTATTATCTATCGGTGAACCATATCTTCCTCTAATTTTAGGTCAGCACCAAAGAAGTAATCAAGTTTCAGATGGTACGTTGAGCTCATCTTGTGTTTTTTGATACCAGGCCCAGTCCTTTGTTTTAACAGTACATCTTTAATTATTCACCTATCTGCATCTGTGTCGTCCTTTCCAGGCATACTCCAATCTTCTAAGAGCTCACATAGATGGTCTTAAGAAGAAAGATAAGAAAAGCAAGAGCAAGAAAACCAAAGCCACACAATGAGCCATAGACTCTTAATGGAAACGGTGGATATCTGAGCTGTCCATTACAGGTTGAGGGGAAGGAAGAGGGAAGCTCCTTGTGATGATGTGATCTCCAACTCCACTCAGCTCTCCTCCTGCTCACCTCAAACCTCCGAATCAGAATCCTACTCCTGGTGACTATGTACATAAGATGCCGTTGTTTACATGGTGATGCTTTATCCCCTGGCTTTTCAGTTCCATCTGGTGATTAAGAACAAGACCTGAGGATTTTCATTTTCTTGTACAACATGGAGCATGTCACCATTTATTGAATCCTGCTTCCCCTGGGGCCAACCCCACAGAGCCCAATTCTTAGCAGGCTTTGATTTTTGCTTGTTAATCCTTATTTATGTTGTGCAGGGTTGGCCTTTTAATTTAGAAAAAAAAAACAATTGTTTGTTTTTTGAGGATTTGAAAGTCATCCAGAAATAGTTGAATCAATTTGTGATTGCTCAGCGTAATTTAAGTTTAGGTTTCATTTTTAGTAAAACGCCTAACAAGTGCTCTCATTTCTATTTACATGGCCAGACTATGCTGTTCCAATCAAAAAGGGGTTGTATTGTCCCTGGCATCAGAATTTAAGTTCATAAATAAAGTTGTTTTTTTTGTTAAAAATGTGAATGATTTCACTTCTTTCTGTTGAAATGGTAGATGATGACTGGACATGGGCGGTGTAGAAAAAAAGACAGCTTAAAAAAAAGTGTATACATATAGACATTTATGTGCTGTGTTGGTAAAGTCAGTCTGTATTATTTAGAGACGGATCATTTCATAGAGCTGTGTTCTTCTTGTCCGGTCTGTCCTTTGGGGACGCTGCCAGGTGGCTCTGCCGGGCGCTCTCATCCTGATATCCCTGCCTCATCAGGCTCGCCACGTACTGGAACATCGTCTGAAAACGTAAAACACATTTTAAGCATGTCATGAAAAAGAAATTGGAAAGTTATTATTTTTTTAAATTGTAGGTAAACTAATGATTTCAACAAATCATCTCTCATCCAAAAAGCTCCTTTAGTTCTGATATCTGGGTTGGAAATATCAGGCTTATAAGTTGAAGTGGAACAATCAGACTGCTGTCCTGTAACACCTACAGTCAACAATGAGTTTCAAAACCTTACCAAAACACTTCACAGGTCGGTGTCAGTGTTAACATTAACAGGAAGTTGAAGAGATGATAGTGTTGTTCATAACGTATACTGTAGGTCTGATACTTTCAATTCAGGTTTCAAAAGTTTAAACATCTTTAAAATAAAAGAAGACCCGCCCTTTTGAAAAAAAAAAAATTCTCATGGCCTGGAACTCTGAGAATCTACACCAATGCATGCTAATTTATCATTACTGCTTGTGCACCTTTTGTCCTTTCACTAACCCAGGGGTCTCAAACTCCAGGCCTCGAGGGCCGCAGTCCTGCAACTTTTAGATGTGCCTCTGCTGCACCACACCTGAATAGAATAATTAGGTCATTAGCAAGGCTCTGGAGAACTGATCTACACAAGAAGGAGGTAATTAATCCATTTCATTCCAGTGTTTTGTACCTGTGGCACATCTAAAAACTATAGGACTGCGGCCCTCGAGGACTGGAGTTTAAGACCCCTGCACTAACCTTTTCTATAAACTTAATTTCTTCAATTTGTTTAGTCTCTTACCTTCCTTGTGGAAGGAGCCTGAATGTCTGCTAGACCAGTGTTTCCCAACCCTGGTCCTCCAGGCACACTGCCCTGCATGTTTTAGGTATTTCCTTGCTTCTGTCCAGCTGATTTCAAATGATGACTGATTAACAGGTGTTTGTTGAACTGCAGCCAGTTGAATCAGGCACATTAAAGCCGGGAAACCTCTAAAACATGTAGGACTGTACCTTGAGGACCAGGGTTGGGAAACACTGTGCTAGACAACCGTCGAGTCAGCAGTTCTCCCAACGATCACGTGGAACATAACACAATATTTCTTTATTAAAAAGCTAGTTTTTCTTTATGGAATGACATCAGACTTGTGTAGCACTTTTCAGGAACTTCAAAGACACTTTACAAAGAAATAACATTTTAAACTAGTCTCTTTATATTTTACTATTCAGAGACTGAATTCTGGGTTTTACTTTCCTCTAAGCCATAGTCATTAGTATTTGGAAAAAAAATCTCTGAACTACGCTGGGTTTTTAAGGTGTGGTGGCATGGATTTAAAGATGTATTTATTTTTCTCCACAGGTTAACTGCACACGGTTTAAATATATTTATAGGTAGTCGTGACAATAGATTAAAAGTTGACAAAGGGCCGTAGATGCTGTTTGATAAAGAACTGTGCATATATAAAAATTTTGCCTTTGACATTTTCCCAGAAATCTCTGCTCTCTGCTTAGGAACAAACGTAATCCTAAAATGGATTCACCCACTGGGGAGTTATGTTTGAGATTGTTCAAATCTTGCAGCAGCACAACACGAGGCTGCAAAACCATGCCCTATTATTTCTGCTGTGATACGTTCCATCAGATGCAGATTTTTATAGTAGTTTTAATCTTTAATTTGATATGCTGCATTGAGGAGATTTGTCCACAACAGCAGTGGAGCAGCTAATTCTCAATCAGATTTAGCTGCTCCTTTTTGCATCATCACCTTGATTCTGTTTCTTGAAGAGACACAAAAAATAATAATAAAAAAATACTGTAATTCAAATTTAGATTAAAATGCAACAGAAAGTTCATCTCAAGCTTTTAATTATTTACTTCCCAGTAGATCAGCCTATTTGACCCCTGCTAAATCAGCACACTCCTCCTTTTTTCTTCACTCCTGCAAGTAACGTCTTTGAAAGCCCATTTTCACTACCGATACAAAAAAAAAAAAAATCCCTGGAGTCCCAATAATAAAAATCTACTTGAAAATAATTACCTTGTGAAAGTAATGAAAAATCCTGTGCTGGAGCCAACGGCCTGGCAGACCAAAAGTACGAGATGAGGTTATTATTTTTACATGAAGCGCGCCTACAGTACTGTTATAGTATTAAGACGTTTACTAGATTTAATTCTGAAGTAATCAAGCAAATAAGTTATTTATAACCCAAGTACTATGAAGATATATTTTAGTTAGAAAAAGTTATATTTTGAATTAACCAACCTTTGTTGATAGAGCATTAATTATTAAAACTAGTTTTAAGAGTAAATGTGATTTAAAATGTTTTAATTTTGTAAAATATTTATTATGAGATTCTGAGTTTCAACCTTTGTGGTTCCATTTTTTGTGTCTCCTGATAACAGAAAATGCTCTTAAAGTATTAAAATATTGATGTGTCAACATATTTTAGGTTTGCTTTTGTCAAAACTTTAAAAAAAAAGTATTTCCTTAAGTACAGTTTTAGCAAAACATTAAATTTTTATTTTACATGAGAAATAACCTCTTTTTCTGTTCTGGTTTGAGAGTTTCATGTCTGGAAGAGTGGATAACTGATTCTGATCTAGGGGTTTTCTGTGTACAAAGTTTGTTTTTTTTCTATTTCACATAAGTTAATTTTTCAGATTCATAGAAAATGAAAAAATAGCTTTAATCAGCTGTAAGCAACTATGTATTATATTTTCTTTGACTTTTAAACAACACAGAGAGAAAAAATAAGAAAAAAGCAATGTAATCAAGCCACTTGTTTTCAATGGCATACAATAACCCCCAAAACCACATGCTGTAAAGTCTATACCATTAATTTTATTATTTAGACTTACCCTACTGATCAGTTATTTATTTTGAAATTCTGAGACCTAATTGTTTATGTCATTCATTCAATACATTTCTTCATTTTACCTTCCAAGCCTCCTCCAACTCGGCGGTCCACCTCTCCTTTAGGATAGGCTGCACAGCACAGATAAACTCTGTGCCCACATACTGAAAAACACCATCCATGTTAGAGACTGCAGATGTCATTTTACTGATAATTTTGTTATCTTTTTCTCTTTTTTTTGTCACTTCTTTTGGTTGCTGCGATCGTCAGAGGGTCTTACATTGTAGTATTTAGGGGGAGCGTTGTAGTGATAATGGCTTTTTCCCAGCTCCACAGCCAGAGCTTCCAGTCTCTCTGGCTGATCCAGTCTGGCCACACTCTTCTCAATAAAGGACATCACCCTGAGAGATTGAGAGGGTTGGGAGATTGGGTTCCGTTTCATTCATTAACATCCTGCTATTACCAATAGAATAAACAGATCAGTGTGGGAGATATTAGCAATCTTACAAATCCGTAAAACAGGAACTAGTAAAGTATTTGTGCTCATATTACTTGCACAATGCTTTTTTTTATTGTTTTGTTTTTACATCTGCCATCAATCCGGAGTTCTTCCTCCTCCTCTCTCAGCGTCAGGTCTTATCTCCCGATTTTCCAGCAGAAAGCTTCCCGCTGGGATGTGAAATACCTATAATCTGTCCATGGATTGTTGAAATGCCACACTACCCTCTGCAACGTCAGGTCCTTGGATTTTAATTGACTATTTTTGCCTCAGCTCAGCCTCACTGTGTTGGAGCGATGAGAACCATTCAGATTATGAAACCACTTGAGGTGTTTTGCACTTTCCTAGCTGCTCGTCTCTTTAATGTGCGCAGCGTGGTTTTGTTACCTCCAGTTTTATTTTTACATAAGGAAAAATAAATGAGTAGAAGAATAATGCTTGAGATGTTTATTTTTTATAGTGTTCAAAAGGCTGACTTTGGCTTTTAATCAAACCAACTTCCCCGTCCTTGCTGAAGAAAATCATCCCCACAGCATGATACTCACCTGGTTCAGGTAACACTGTTAATTTGTTCTAGAGAAAATGATTTTCATGTCAGTTTTTGGTCTAATCTGAACCGATCACCTTCTCCTTCGTGGTTGCCATGTCCCCTGCATGACAAACAAAACTCTGACTTCCTTTGGCTTTCTTTAAACGATCAATTTATCTTTGTACTTTTCCATTATGACCAGATTTTTGAACAGATGATCACACATCAGCTGTGGATCTCTGCAGCTCCTCCAGAGTTACCTCGGTCATCTTGATTGCATCAGGCTTCACAGATCGACCGTGATGTTCCTTCATCTTCATTAAGCTGTTTGTTCCCCAACAAACCTCAGAGGCATTTACAGAACAACCGGATTTATTCTGGAACAAAATTACACACTTGTGTCTGTTTAGACTCCTGACTCCTGAAGGCAGTTGCGTTGTATTTAGAGACATAAGAATAAAAGCGGGCGCATACACAGATGCATGCCACACTTTTCAAATTTTCAAATCAACAATTTCACAGTTATGCACTACTTTCACAAGGTGCTGCATGGACGCTTAGGGCCTTCTTACGTTAACAAACTAAACATAATCATTTTGCTCCAAAACAATTAAGTCCACATGGACGAGCTTTAGTCTCACATACATGAGCACTGTTTACTTTTTTGGTTTTGGCTCATCTGGCTGCCATAAATTCCCTCAGAGGGATTTTGTACCCTAGTGACCACCATTCCTCAGAGTGCTTGAAAATTTGTCTAGTGCCTTGGGAGGGGAAAACGTATTAGAGGTCCAAGTTATGCAAAGTAGCACCTTCATATTTAAACTGAAGGCAATGAGTGGTAAAAACCGAATAAAATGAAGCTGTCGATTGTCTTTATCAACACATTTAAAGATGTCTGAATGAGCCTCTGAGGTTGTGTTTCTTATTTATATAAAGGGCGTACACTAAGCTACAAAGCCCCAAATACACACCTTCTCATAGTTGGTAGGAGGATTTTTTGTGAAGCAAGAGAAGGCAGCACATTTGTCTTTGGAGGCAGATGAAGCACATCAGCTTTCCACTTCATTACTGTATAAATTAAAAGATTTTTTTTAATATATATAACTACTTTAGATGTAGAGGTGAACTTCATCCCCCAGGGTGTGTCTTTTTAAAATTTGTGTAAGTCCTAATATCAGACCTAAATATAGACATTAATTACATTTAATAATCCGCAAACCACTTTCCTGCTGTCTGAGAAGACAAAGTGCTGACGCAGAACAAGTTTGAGTCATCAGTAAACAACTGCAAAACGTTTCGACTGACTCTGATTCACAATTTCTTATTTCTGCAGTTTGATCCCAGACATCAGTGATATGTAGGTTACCTCTTAATTTCTGCTTATTTCAAATTATAATGTGCCTTAACAAACAAATGACAGTTTTTCCATTAAAGGCTGAGAAAAAAAAATAAAAGTACAATTCAAAACAGTACAATAAATGCAGCCGCTAAATTCAAGTCTGCTGGACATAAAGATGGAAAGAATGGATTAGATTTTAATATTAACCAACAAACAGAAATGTGGATTTACATAACCCAGACTGGAACACATGCTTAGCACTATGAGACAGATGCAACAGCATGTCAAAGCTCTTTGGCTGATTTACAAGATTTTGCTTGTTACAGCTACAAGTTTCAATGTATTTATTTTAATTTTATGTGACACCAACCAAAAATAGTGCATAACTGTGAAGTGGAAAGGAAATGAAGTAGTATTCATTTAAAAGACATCTTCAGGAGTCACTCATTTTGCAAAACAGAGTCCGTCTGGGTGTGGTTTAATCTTAGTATAAATCCAGCTACTCCTTTATGGCCTTCATAAAAGTGGTTTCATAGAGAAGATTAGAGAATAAACAAACAGCATCATGAAAACTCATTTTGAGTGAAACTCTCTGAAAAAAGAATAATTTGCAATATTCTGCTCTAAATCATTCCTTTATGCTGGAATTCAACCAGTGAGAAAATATTTTATAAAATTCCCTTCATGAATTTAGCCTTTTTTAAGACATAAAATAGCTTAACATTTAATTGTAAGGTGACAAAATTAGTATCTAGCTATTGGGGTGTGAATACTTTTGTAGAGTCCAGTTTGGGCGTGTTGAGGCGTGTTGAGACGTGTTGAGGCGTGTCGGCCGTAACTCACCGCAGCCCATGCGCTCTGAGCTCCCGGTTTGTCCTCAGCCTCTCCAGGTCCTGCACATCTCGGAACAGGAAGAAGACATCTTTGCACTCGGGATGCGTCTCAAACAACCTGTTACCAAGACAACAAGAGCAGCAGAAGCAGCCATCCGTAAGCCTCTGAGATCCACTCGTGAGGCAGCCTGTCACATCCCTGACCAAACCGAAACAAATGTCCCCCTCGGGTTTTTTCCCCATCATGAAGATTAAAACCCTTCTGGATTAGTCACAGTGTGATCCTGTATTCACAATGCAGAGGGTAAACACACATTTGTTCTCATCATCATTTTGATAAGTGGCTTCACTGTTCAGCCATTTTCCTTCCTCTGGTACTTTGAAAAGATCTGATTTAGCTTTTTTCTGTTCACTGATCTTGGTCTGAGTATTTATATCACAACAGCCTTGCACTCCGATTTTAGTGACCAGCAGCTGCAATCAGTAGTAAGATTGCAAGTTTGTCAGCCAGATGATTCCTCAGTTTGCTGCCCATTGATTATCAGCTGTAGCCGTCTCTGGCTGTGGACCCTGAGATTTAGTTCAGCTGGAAGGTTATAGAGTTAAGGATAATGTTCACCATGAGATACTTAAAAAACTTTAGGTAATTAATTTCTTCCTTCCAGATTAAAAAATAGGCAGTGACACACATTAAAATTATGATCAATTATATTAAATTGCTCACTACTTGTGTGCTGGAAAGCAGAAAACCAAACAATTTTCTATAAATTGGTTAAAGATTCAGCAAGACATGCACCAGGACATTGGAGATGGCATATTAATACATTTATAACGGCACTGATTCTTTCATTAGCAATTGTCAAATAGTGAACTAAAAAAAGAACAAAAATACTGTTGTAGCTTTGTTCTCCCTCATTTGATTTTATCATAACATAAAATCTATTAGACATGACCATTGCTAATGAAAAATTGTACATCCTTCGTTAATCACCTTCCATAGCAGCCTATAAGTGAGACACATGAAAAGCTTTCACCTGACAATCTGGATTTACAAGAATAAAATAAAATCCCAATTAAGATGAATGTAATACTGTCACAGCATGCATTGTCATTTAATAATGCAAATGATTTGAACCAAATGATTAAAGTTAAAACAATTTCCAAAATGCCGACATGCAGAAAAATGTCCTCTCCTCTTGTCCTTTAGTTTAACATGCAGCCTCCATACATTTAGACAGGATAAATGCTCGTTTTCTTCAGGCTGTTATCTCTATGTGCTTCATCCGACCTGCATTAAACCAACGTTCCGGCTCGCTCTAATCTTGTTTTTTCCTCTTTAGCTGTTTATCATGATTTCCATTTGGCCTTTCAGTGTGTAAATCTCATTTCCTTCAGCCTGTGCCTTACAGTTCAGTCATGACCACAAATTCCCATTACCGCCTGTTTGCGTTTCACTCCTTTTGCTTCTATTTAAACTTCTAGTCTCTCTTTCATTACTTTGACATCTCTCACAACCTCTCCATTTTGTTTGGCCTTGGTTCATATTTCTAGACACAGTTGACTGGTAATAACCAGCACTGGGGTGCTGAGTTACTGTCTTGAAAGGAATTTATGATCCTTCCAAACGATCAGCTTAAAGCACTCGTGTTTTCTGTCACTCGGCTGCAAAAGTCTGTTTAGAGCGACAAAATCACCTATCTTTGTTTTCATGTAGGTGAAAATTCTGATCTGTAAATGTATTTGCTGGACAGAGGATGATTTTCTTCTGCAGTATTTAGCCATAAGGATCAATATCGGCTCCTTTGGTCAGAGTTATTTTCAAGGTCTGCTTTGGTCAACTGAATGTTTTGTGATAGAAAATGCAACAGATGAACATCATCCAGGACAGGCGATTTCCCACACCTAGCAACAATATAAAAAAAGGGTGAAAATTTTGTTTTTAATGTGGAAAATTTTACACAAAACTTATTTATGGAGTAAGACATAAGTTTTGGCAATTTGATGCTTTTATTTATGGAGAGTTTTTAACTTTTTTACAAAAGAAATCTGAAAAATCAGAATAGTGCATGCTAGGTTTCCACCCCATGTAGTTTTGCATGACCAGAAAACCTTCTTCTACATGTTTGCTGTGTGCCAAACAAAAATTCCCACTAAACGATAGACCACCCCACTAATAGCCATCCTGTCATACTCTCCGATTTGAGCTGAGGATCCATGCTGCTCCTCCAGAAACGTTTTGGCTGCTTCGCTGATAACTGCTCTCCTCGTCCGGCCTGTCAGTTTAAATGGACATCAGTCTCTTGGCAGCTCTGTAGTTGACGTACTTCTTTTGTTTTCACATGGTGGTATTGGATGTTGAAAACTTTGGATATTTTTGTATCCATTTTAGAAGAGCTGCATTTAAACTGTATTTACCAGTTGGGTGACCTATGAAAGCAATTGTTTTTATTTAAGGCCTCAGAATAAAGAGGGCTGAATGTGGAAAAGCTGAAGGAGTGTGAATACGTCTGTAAGGAACAGTCTCTTTTGATTCATAGAAATATGATTTATTATCATTGATTACCACAGTCTGATTTAGGGGAATCTGATTAAACCGAGGCAGCTGCAGGCTAGATTTTTTTTAGATGCTTTCTATGTTTTTTTGAATATCAAATTAATCTATAATTTCTTAAGCAAAGTTTTAAATAAATGTTGGCATCTAAGCATTGAAATATTTGAAGGTGACAGTTTCAGTCTTTGTTCTTTTTTACCCCAGTCCTTCACTCAGTGGTGCTGTAACTTTCTTTTTTTACATTTTCTGTCCCTGACCTTATTCCTGATATTAAAAGGTGGGGAAACTGACTGCTTCCCCTCTCAGCACAGCGGCAGCATGTAGAGCTCTTGTTATTTTCCACTATTGTTTGCTCCTCTCGTGGACAGGAGTGCGCACGCTCTCACAACATACGCAGACAATGTTGCTCCCGCGAATAGCTCAAGTGGGATTTTAATTGGCTTCGCACAGAGGTTGCATTCAGTCCAATTATGAATTATTCACAACCATTTTTTATCTGCTCTTCACTCGTTTTGAATATATGTAAGAGAGGAACATTCTTTGGCAGGTAGAAAGGTACTGAGAGTTGATTTGATCTCTGTTTTCAGCTGAGATCCGGTGTGGTGACCGTGGTTTGGCTCTGAGCTTCATCTATCTGAAAACTGAAAATCTGAAGGTCTTTTTACACCACGGGTTCACAGTTTTTCACCTTCTCATTCTTGATTTGTATTATTTTTTTCTACAAACTCTCGGAGAGATGGAAATGTTTTTGTGGATACTGGTTATCTTCATAAATTGTATAAATTAGTTTTCCTGATGGCTAATGCTCTAATTAGCCGACACTACTGCAGCCCAGAAGCTCTGTCATGTCAGGTAACGAGGTTAGGATGCGAGAGATAAGAGAGGAGAACAAGTAGGAGGTTTCTGCTTCCAGCTCTCTTACAGTGGAAAGCTGTGGGTCAGAGTATTAAGCAGGAGGAATGTACAGTTTGTGGCTTGTAACAGGCCAGGCTTCCATCAGAAAGCATTCCCAAAGATCCTAAGTAGACCTGAGAGGTCATGAAGTCAGCAACAAGTAGACATGCCTTAGAAAAGGCATTTTAACACCTGAAATTAGATAGTTAGTAGTTAGATACTGGTGATATGGCTTCCTGCCCAGAGCGGCCTTCCAGGTGAGGGCAACCTGTTCAACCAAACTACGAAGAAAGTGGCAGCCTAAATTACTTTTTTGAATTTCTTCCATGTGTACCTCTTTAGTCTAAGAGGGATACACATCTCCATGTGGACTAGGTGGACTAGGTGCTTTCTATATCAAATTAATGTATGATTTCTTTAAGTAATGTAAACAATGAAATCTATGAAGGTGACAGTTTCAGTCTTTCTTTTCACCCTGGTAATGTTGAGAAGATAAAGTAAATAACTTTCCTTTTACATCTTATGTAAAAAAAAAAAAAAACCCAGAAAGTTATTAGTGCAACCCTACTAAAATAGAGTAGGGATGCACCAATAAGAAAACTTGGGCCGTTGTCCGATACCTGTTTTTATTATTTATGATGCTGTTATGGTCATCAATAACTGCTATTTCTGTCAGGCTTGCAGCCAATATACTTGTTAGATCTCTGTCATAGTTTAATTAGCAGTGTATTTCAAAAGTAAAATCTGACATTATAGTATAATGTTTGTTTAAGGAAGGCTGGCCCTCAAACTCCAGTCCTGAAGGGCCGGTGCCCTGCAACTTTTAGATGTGCCTCTGCTGCACCACAGCTGAATAGAATAATTAGGTCATTAGCAAGGCTCGGAGAACTGATCTACACAAGGAGGAGGTAATTAATCCATTTCATTCCAGTGTTTTGATCTGTGGCACATCTCAAAACTGCAGGACTCATTGAGGACTGGAGTTTGACACCACAGTGATGTTGAAAAAGTTTATTTTCTCTTTTTTTCTGTTGTGACCATACCAGTAGAATTAAATATGTCATTTTATAAAAATCATTGATACTTTTTTTTGTGTGTGTTGTTTTAAACGTAAGCATTTCCACAGCAAATTTGATCTTTGTTATGTATTTATTTATTTTTATCATTTTAAAACTAAAAACCCAACAAGTAAGACCCGAGATAGTGTGAAGACATCTTACCTGACAAACATAATAATCCCAACTTTGGCAATATCGTCTCGAATAACTTTCCAGGAATCCTTGATCATCTGAACCTGCTCCTCGCTGAGATGCGCAGCGGCTGCAGCGGCTGCAGCCTCCTCTCTGTCCCTCTGTGAAAACTCCGTCTTTGTTGCCAGACCTGAAATCGCGCACCCCATTCTTCATCTAAAACAACGGAGATGATGGCGACTTTTTTATTATTATTCACTGTCAGTCCCAGATGATGGACATAGAACCGAAAGGTTAAACTGTTCAGCGAGGCATCTGGTTTTTGAGTGCGTGTCTTGAACTGTCTCCCCTCTTTTAGAAAAAAAGAAAGAAAAAAAAAAAAAAACATCACTCATCAAGTCAGAAATTACAGTTGGGTGAGGCAGGTTCTGGTTGTTGCTTTCACAATAAGATAAACACCTCGCTAATGAGCGCATAATTCAGAAAGCGCTTTTACTTTGCAAAATGGTGCTTCGTATTTCCGGTTTTAGTTGGGGCATTCACTGCTACCTTTACACTGATTTTCAAACCAAGTATGATTTAATTCGGGGTGAACTGAACTCAGCCGCAAATATGGCCTCAGTATAATACCACATCAGAAGATTATCACACAAACAACTACATCGACTGTTAAGGAACAGGATGTTCTTCTTTGATTCACCCAAGGATTGCAAATATGCAAATACAGGCTTACATAAATAAACACACTTTTATTTAAATAACTCTTAGCAATTTACAGAGAAACGTTGTGCATTTTGTTGCCATCAACAAACTTTTAGCACAATTCTGGCTGACTATTCTCACTTAAACGTCGGTAAATTGGATAGTTTATTGGGATACATTTTCACAGAGTTGGATCAATGTCATTACAGAAGTTTAATGTAATAAAAATACTCAGCTTGTCCAAGTTTGAACCACTTTTCTTTTGATTTGAGGTGAAGGTTATTTGGAGATGATGCTCCTTCATTGTTCTAATTTTCTGTGAACAATGAACTGTTCTACTGCCAGTTTCACAGACAGTAGAACAGACCCTCAGCATGATCTTTCAATCAATCTTTTAAAAGAAATCTTTTGAAATTTCCAAAGTGTATTTCATCCCACCTTTTGTGTTTTTGAATGAAAGATTACATCTAAACAATCTATTTTGGATTTCTACCATAAAAATCCCTCATTTTCCTTACAGTGTGCCACAGATTAGGTGTAGTTAGAGTCCAGTGATACTGTGACCAGTAAACTAGCCAGTGAAAAGCATCTGCAGCACTTCTTTATTGGCATGAAACTGTGACGCTGCTCACTTTTGACCCAAGCCTCGCTTCTACTCTTTCCCATAACTAATTAGCTTTATTCCTCTGTTGTTGCCATCATTCTGTACATCTCCCTTGTTCTTAAAAATCAGCACCAGAACACTTTTCTTTCACTCCTCAGACATCTTATCACTCAAGATCTTCTTAACCCAGTCAACCTCTGCCACCTCTCCTAGAAATTTCCAAACCTCCAAGGGTTTGTCATCAGGACCACCTGCCTTTCCTCTGTTCATCTTCTTCAAAGCTTGCCTGACTTCATTGTTAATCTTAGCTACTTTATGATCCACGACAGTCACCTTTTCTGCTCTACATTCTCCTCATTCATCAACTCTTCAAAGTGCTCTCCAATCCCACACTTGGCACCTGTTGATACATTCCCACCCCTTAATCACCCTGATCTGCTGCACATCCTTTCCATCTCCATCTATCTGCCTCACCAACCTGGACAAGTCACTCTCAGTCCTTATCGTCCACAAGGAATCACTGGCTTGTAATCATTTCTGGTTGCATTAGAAATAAGTGTCATGAATCTATTAAAATAAAAAAATTGGTTCTTGAATTGCTAACACAATTCTGTGGGCCAGCCCTACGCAGAAGATTCCATCTTTTATTGACAAAGAAAAATTATGTTGCAGCCTTAGAATTTCTGTTTTTATTGAAAATATGGGCAGCTGTACATAACCATAAACAAGTTTCTGAGTATCTGGAATTTACACATGGTCAAAACTATCCCAATATACAGACATATAAATAACTTTCATGAAAATAAACAAGTTGCTGATAAAAAAATAAAGCTCCAGTGATGTGCACAACTGTTTTACAAGCAGCTCAGGAAAATGTGGAAGCATATTTTGCAGTCCCTGTGCATCAAAACACAGCAAAGGCTAAAATCTAACCATCTTTGGTGTCTGAAGTAAGACTTTACTGGCAATCGAGAGCTCTTAGCCGTCGCTCTCAGAAACTCTGCACTGATAGTTTGCAGAGTTAATATTAATGACTATAGCAGCCAACAGTAGGTAACATATCACTTTTTTTTGATACAGGAGACTATATATGTATTTATATGTTCACACAAAACTGTAACGTGCAAACAAATACAGTTAAAATGTAACTGTATCTTACTGTCTTAAAGACGGCATGCCCATACCATCCCTTTTATGTTACACTGGTGCTAAAATTATTGCACCTCGTCCCCTATATAAGAAACCTCATGCACAGAGTTTTTGAGGGAGAAATGTGCAGAACAAACATTGAAAGCATCATCTAGCATCATCTCCCAGGTTTATGTTGAATACACACAGTGCACGTTGTTTAGCTTGTACTTAAGCTCTGGAACTTCTCCCGTAAACTCCTCACGAGGTTGCTTTCTGAGGACTTCCCAGAACTCAGTGACTTAGTGCTGTTACGAACTTCCTGGAGGAGCCCATCCTCGTCTTGGATTCTGTGGCACGGTGAACGAGTCCGCGAACGGTCTTGAAGGTTCTGAACTTCATGCAGAGGGACAGAGCCCAGCATGTGGTCTAAGGAGCTCCACCTGCACAGCAGGGAACCCTTCTTTTGCTGAGGCCAGTCCTCTACCTGGAGACATTTCTTACAGCAGTCTGTCGGAGCTGAATGGAGATCTGACGAGCTTCTGTACTTATGAGAGGCACGGCTCTCCTTTACCCCATCTGGTTCTGTGCAGACACAGTGTGTTCTTAGAGAGTGTGAGGTGTCTGTGTATTTTGAACGCAGCTCCTGGACGTGAGGCCAGTGGAAGATCTCAGACTGAGGGCTGTGTGGGGCTGTGCCCTGGGAGCTTGCGGGAGAAGATGGTGTCTGGTCCGAATTTGGAGAACAAACTTCAGGAATGACTTCCTGTTCACAAAGATTCATGGGCAACCTTAAGTTAGGCTTACCTGCATGAAAACAGAGACAAAAATACAAGGAGTTTGCATCAAGTTTCTGTTTAAGAAACAACTAAAGGCAGATTAATGCAGAACTGTGATAAATCATTCATAACCCTTGAACTTTTTAACATTTTGTCACAAAAGCCACTCTTTCCCATTTAACCTGAATGCCTCAGTTTGTTGGAGCATATTGGTAATTAAACATAATGAGGGACCCATAAGAAGTCTCATTTCCAGTTTGTGATATATAGGAGACACAGCAAGCAGATGTTGAGATCAGACCAAAATTGCTCTATTTGGCCTACATGATAAATGTAACACAAATACAGTTGTCTACATGGTGGAAAAACTAACATCCTGAGGAGACAATCCCTATGACAAAACATGGCAGATGTACTAGTTTCATGCTGTGGGAATGATTTTTTCCATAGGGAAAAAAAGGTGATAGAAAAGTAGATTTAGCAAAAGTCAAATGTTCACCTTTCCCAAGAAGAACGATGGTAAACGTTCATTTAGAGCTACAATAGAATGGCTTAGATAACAGCAGATTCATGTGAAGGAATGGTCCAGTCAAAGTCCAGACTCAAATTCTATTGGGAATTTGTGGCAGGCCTTTAAAATGAATGTTAGATTATCTTGATCCAGACTGATCTGAAATTAGTTTTGCAAAGAAAAATGGGCAAATATTTCAGTCTGCAGTGATGTGCAGTGATGGTTCTGCAAAATTCAAATGCACGACACACTTTTCAGGTGTTTGCAAAAAAATATACAGTTTTACTATTAATCTGTTACACATAAAGCTGTGATAAATATGTGATGACATTTGAAGTTTGTGGTTGTAATGTGAAAGAATGTGAAGAAGCTCAAGATGTACTCTAAAAGTGTTGATCGATGATGTTCTGTTTACCAGTTTTTCTCAGCTTCTCCTGGTGGACAGCAGCTGCACTCCGGAGACCTTCCTGGTGTGCAGCCTGTCGGCTCCTCTGCCATCCTGCGGGCCGGTTGTTTTTGATGCGCTGGCTGTACTGACGAGCCAGCTGGAACACCTTGTTTCTCATCTTCCCCATGTCGTGCAGGATCTGGTCTTCGTCTATGGTGCTTTGGAAGCTAATGCTCTTGGGTAAATGGCCGGGGTGGAAGTTGTCGTTCTCTTGAAATGCTGGGGACGAACACCGTTCTGAGAGCTGAGCAGAACCCTGCTCCGCTGTGGAGGAACTGGCCGTAGGTGAAGACACGGAGCAAGTGTCTGCAGCAGAGCACATTTCAGGCTCTTCTTCTATCACTGGTGGTTGATTACTGTTTTTGACCTCTATAGTATCCAAGCTGATCTCAACTCTTTGGCTGTCAGCTTTCTCTTCTGCCTCCTGCTTCACTTCCTGAATCTCCTCCTCAGTTTCCATAACTTCCCAAACCTTCAGCATTTCAGACGAAGGCCTGAACTCTTCCTCTGCAGTAAATGCTTCTGTGGCGCTATTAGACCGAATCTTGACCTCAACTGAGCTTTGAGGTTCACTTATCTTACCCTTTTCTAACCCAGGAAGGTCGAACACGGACCAAGAAGTGGGTCTGTTTCTACAAAGGCCTTTCCTGTAGGCTGGACCGGCCTTCTCCTTTGGAACATCATTCAGCTGTCGACTCAGCTGTCTCACCAGACCGGCGGGGATGAAGGACAGACTTTCCCTGCGCTTGAGGCTGAAGTTAGCGTCTTGGTGCTCAGCATGCTCATAGTATTGCCTGATTTTATGGATGAGAAGTTGATCCTTTTTGGAGAGAGTGGACCTGCGTTCTCCTTCACTCAGTTCAGGCTCAGGACCCAACAGGTTGGCCTTTGAGGAGGTCTGTGGTTCTGGTGAAGAGCTATCTGACATTTTCTCCATCTGTTTCTCCACGTCCATATGGGCTGAGAGGCTTTGAAAAGGGTCTTTATCTAAACTCAAGTCCTCAGAAACCAGACTGCTCCGTCGTGACAAACTGCTGATGAGTTGCTCAGCGGTCAATTGGTCCAACACAGAGGAAGGCAAACTGCTTTTATTATCTGAAAGCACCTCCTCTTCCTCCTCAGAGAGGTCACCGTTCAATAGTACACGCATCTCCTCCACCTGAAGGCCAGAAGAGATGCTCTCTCCCTCTTCTTCTCCTGCTGTTTCCGTGGAAGTATCCAAGGATTCTGGGGTCTCAGTTTGTTGCTCAGAGGAGAACATGGTAGAATCATGGCAGTGGGAGTTCTCCACCTCCAGCTGGTTGATTGGTTCTGCTTGTGGGACTCGGTCTAGATGACACAGCTCCTGTGCATAAAACGATAACAGTATTATCTAACAGAAAAATGCACATTTTAATGACAAGCACTCTTCATACCTCATTAGCTTATTAGTTCATTTTAAAATCAATTTAATTCATAGCATCCACATCTTTGCTGCATTTATTTTATATTATTAGGCTTCCTGTTTTTTATCCAGTGACCTTTTTGTCATAATATAATCACGGACTCCAATGCATGGATTTCATGTGACAGACCAACACAAAGAAGAACATGACTGATGCTTTTTCTAACAAATAAAAATATCTGAACATTGTGTCATGCATTTGCTTTCAGTCGCCTTTACTGATACCTCTAAATAAAATTAAGTACAATCAAATCCCTTCTAAAGGTCCAATGGAAAGGCATCCTAAAAATATTTGCAGCTGCAACTGCAGTAAAAGGGAATTTTGTGAAGCATTGCCTCAGCATGGCTGACTATATATCCACACTACTTGTCAAATTTTTTTTTTTTTACTTTTTGTTATGTTCCGTCTACTTCACTTATGCACTGCTTTGTTTTGGTCTATAACATAAAATCTCGCTAAAATACATTTGTGGTTGTAAAGAAACAAAACATTAACATTTTCAAGATGCATGAATACTTTTACAAGGCACTGATTGTCTGTGGGCAAGAGTTGCAATTAAAAACTTGCATTGGCAATGCAGTCTGCTTCTTTTGGCTTTTCCTGGACAGTTTAAATTATCCTTGACTAGTTAGGCTGAGCCTCATCCGGTTTTCATCCTGCTGATGTCACCCTAGACTGCTGCTCTAACGCTGTGTCCAGGTGTTGCCTGCTCATCTGGGGTGCCTGCAAATTGCAAAAATAAATAAAAAAAGAAAACGCAGCTTGGAGCTGTTTGCCATAGATAAGGCTCACTCGGCTCAGATGCAGAAGCTGCAGAAGTGGGGGGACGCTTCCCATGTGGTGCTTTAATTTCCAGCACAATAAATCTACAGCATGTAGAGATGATTCAACTGTGCTCATGGCAAAGGGCATCTATTCGGTAATAATTGCATTTTTAAATCTAATGCAACATTGAATCAACTAGCATTTCTGCAAAGAAATAACAATGAAAATAGAGAAAGAGTTTGAAAATGGGCCCCAGTAACAACTTGGGGAGGTGGAAGAGGATTTAATAGAGTGAATATGTATCACATGTGGCCTCAGATATGTGTGTGGAAATGAGGTTAAAAGGATGCAGGCATAAATATGATATTGGGCTTTTGTGAGCACCTGAGCGCTGAGAGTTTGTTTCACATTGTCGGTGTTTTCCTCCCCTGTGCAGGTTTCAGCCTCTGCAGCTTTTAGTTCATCAGTGTCCTCATTCTGATCATCCTGAAAGGAAACAAAGCACAGCATTATGCCAAACGTCGTTTTAGTCATAGTCAGCAAGTTTGCAAGCTTTATAACTCCATCTAAGATCTCAAGGAGTGAATGGCAAACAATTTCCTACAGTTTAGCCATAATTGGTCCAAAAGCTTGAAGAGAAAAATTAGTTAGGTTAGGCTTGATCATCTTGGGTTGAACCAATGTATACGAGCAAAAATGCTCCAATAAGTTAGAAATTATTTTCTTGTTACAATTAATTTGTAGTCAAGATGCAATTTTATGATCTGAAAAATATTTCAGTGGCCAATTTGGGTAATGAATCTGCTCTGTGTTTGGCTTCTGACTAATTTTCTAATCCAGAAAGATTTTAAAAAATTAGTCAAAGCCATATTGAGATTTAACTTTACATACTGACTGTTAACCGTTTCAAACATTGAATGTGAATGTTTTATTTAATGTAATTATTTCTTGTTTGAAAAAGTAAACGGACAAAAAAAAGTCTCATTGATGGAAAATACATCCTAAATCCTGAGAAACACAAAGAAATGTTCAGAAATATCTCTTGATTGTTAAAGCTCGCTGGATTTAAAATGTATAAACCTCCTTTTTAGGTAGATTGCTTTTGATAGAATATGAGACTGATTTCTAAATATTAATAGTACATAAATGATATCAAAAAAATTGCAAAATCTAAAACGAAAGGAAAGTCTCTCATTCAGACCATGTTATTCATTGATATTCAGAATCTAAACAACTAACAATTAATCCCAACAAAAAAAAATCAGAGGGAAAATATTCATCAATATGATTATCAAAGAGAAAGCTCCCCACTATTCTAATTATGTTTAATCAGATGGATACATTAACCTTTGAAGTCAAACAACATTTAGCAGAGCATATTAGGCTATTCGTTGTCATGCAAATGCAAACATGGTCTCAACAACATAAGTCATGCACCCATAAATAGTTATTAAACACAGCAACAACTCAGATGAGATACACATGCAGTACAAATTTGAAAAGGAAATTAAATGCAAACTGGGATGATTTTGACTCTGAAAAAACAAAAGCAAAAACATGCATGATGTTTTTCTGAATACCCCTTATCTACAGTGAAGCATTCAGAATGAACAATGTGAGTATTGAGTCAATTTGGATTATAAAGGAAGAAAAAAAAAGGAATGAAGAACGAGAGCCAGTGTGGGAGACAGAGTGGTGTGTTAGTTTTGGTGAGCGGTTGGGACGGAACGGAAAGCGGGAAACCCGTGGGTGGCAGAAACCCTCACCGTTGTGAAGTGAGTAGAAAGCAAAGCCCTGGCTCTATAGTGCCAGCAGGAGATGGCTGCCAGCACCGAGCTGGCAAAGTCGGCTACCTGGTCGTCTCCCATCAGCACATCATCCTTGCAACTCTCCCCTTCCTCCTGTTCCTCTATTGCCTTCTCCTGCTCCAGCCCCACCTCTCTTTCTCTGGGTGAAGAGTCACTGTCAGCTGCATTTAGCCGCTCCAGAGAGTTGCTCAGATCCTCCACACACGGCCTCTCACCCCGGGGCTCGCCTAGACAGGAGGTCAGTGTGCTGACACTAGCAGCTGGCTGCAGGGAGCTCCTATCCCCCAGCAGTGTGCCTTCACTGTCTGCATGCTGTAGCGTGAAGTCATAGACATGTGGTTTGTTATTGCAAGGTTTGTGATAAAGCCATCTTATGACTGCAAGGCTGTAAAAAGCAAGATGTGTTGTCTATCAGCAGCGGGCGTGATGCTGTGTGATTTCTGCAGGCTAAGAAAAGAAAGTGTGCTCTGGAAGGCTTGGATGTTTCATTTGCAGTTAAGAACATTTTCAACCACAAAACTAGCCCTGCTAAAATTCCATATTTGTGATGTAAAAAAAAATATCAGAAGATTATAAGTAACTGACAGATTTAACATGACAAACTCAACTGACAAAACACAAAACTGAAGAAAATGTGATTTTAAAAAGCAGCAATAAACTTGTTGCTTAAATATGCACAGCTTTGTTTCATGCACCATTTTGATGCAGTTCAAAATTGTTATTGGATAAACATCAATTACAGTGAATCTGATTAACCTAAAATGAAATTCTGTTGCCCTGGTTGGATTTTTCCATACATATGCATCCTTTAGAGATGGAAACAAAGTCTGTGGATAGATTGCAGATGGATTAAATCTCATCTCACAAAAGTATTAGGTAAAAGAAAAGCCCACAGTATCTTTACATTATGGATGATCTCAATAAATTGTTGAAAGGAAAACATGGAAACTGGCTAGGGAGGCAAACAAGAGGCAGAAAGCAGCGCTGAAAGAGCTGCAGGACTGTCTGGTTGTACAGATAATAAACAAGGGTTCCCCAGAGCTTGATGCTGTTTCACTTCAAGTGAAACATTCTCCTCCAAGGTTTCAAAGGACTTTAATGAGATCTGGATGTTTTCTGTGGTCCAGGTAGAAGACAATTAATATTTGTGTGAAATTTACAGAGTTGTTGTTGGGATCTCCAGCCTTACTGGGCCATTTCAGTTTCATCTTTTCATCTAATTTAAACAAATTGTTGATCACCGACTTCACTCTGTATTGGTGTACATCAATTGCTGTGGATGTTTTCATATCTTTCTTCTGACTGCTACAAAGCAAATAAGATGCTTTGTAGCAGACTTGCCTTAACCCTCCTGTTATGTTCGTTTCTAGGGTACAGCAAAAATGTTCGTGGGTCAATTTGACCCAGGGAGTGTTTAATCATGCAATAGTGTCAGAAACCAAAAAATTCCTCCAAAACATTTTTGTATCTGATTATTAACTCCAATACTAACCATTTCAATCAATATTTGTGCAATGATGTTTTATTATTTCTCAGAAATTAAGGATCAATGACGACAACCTGCTCATTTACTCATTTGGACATAAAAAATGGAATTTAGATTTTTAATGTCCACTGAAAAAAACCTAGACACAAAAAAACAATAATTTCCTTGAAGTTGACCTTTGGTAAATTATTTTATATTATACTTTTTTTTTTTTACCAAAGGGTGATCTTTATAATTGAACTTGAGACACACATACTGTTCTGGGTCAAATTGACCCGCTGATTAAAATCAAGATAAATGAGTCATGCAGAGAGTATTTATGTTTTCATCCACTTCTGCTGAGTGTCACTCAGAGTGGGTGGAGTTTGTCCACAGGAACAGAAAAGATTCCCGTCAAAGGTTGTGTGAACACCTGCTTTCTCGCAGTTTCCTAGTGAAGTAAAGAGAATAGTGAGAAAGTGGGCTTGTGTGTGTGTGGTTGCGTGTGTGTGTGTGTGAGTGTGTGTGTGGTGAAATATGGTTCATAACTGCAAGGAAACATATAGAATTGGACATTTTAAAATCTTTTTTTGCACTTTAACCTGACTGCCGGGTCAAATTGACCCGAACAGTATCGATGTAAAAAGTAGACCTAGGGTTTGGTACAAATGTGTAACATGAATAAATTTTCAACTTATGTCTAGAGTGCACCTATTAAGACAAATAGAAAACGTTTCATGCAAAAAAAATGCTCCTATTTTTTTTTTTTAATTTGTAAATTTTAAAACGGGTCAATTTGACCCGGAACATAACAGGAGGGTTAAGAGTGTGAATATGTCTAATCTCATTCTCGGACAGTTGATTTATTTTTATTTTCTTTTGTCAATTTATCTAACATTGCTATAGATAGAACCCTCAGGAAGACTGAATTAAAAGTGCTTCAACTTGGTGCGACTTTGATGTTGTGCATACTTCTGCAGCAAGATTAGTGCATCCTTTTAATATTTTTTTAATACTTTTCTCCCTCTTAACAGATGTTTCGGTTAAATAGATACATGTGAGATTTAAAGTAAAAAAAGTTTTTAAATAAAACTTTTTCTAGTTTTATTTCAAATTATTTCTCATTTGTTCATATTGGACTTTTACAGGGCATGACACTTTTTATATCAACTGTAGGACTTAAGGTTGAGTAACCTCAGCAAAGTGCATTGCAATAGTTTCCCCAAGCTTAATAAAGACCCAGTTTGGATTACCTTAACTTACCTTCAAAATAGCTGCAGAGTGAACAAAGATTGAGGCGAAGGCACCGGGAGAAAAAACAAACAAGAATGTCAATAAGAGGTCAGATATCATGTTCAGTAACATCCTGAATTTCAAATGCATTTAGGGGTAAGGAGACAATCTCTGCTTCCACATCCAGGCAGCTGTTAGTCTGCCTCAGACTCAAGGGAGATCCTGTGATTAGGTAAAGACCAATAAGTAGCATCTTGTTCGCTGAGGCTTTAACTGGACATGATGCAATTTGTCAGGAAGTGATGAACCACTCCCTTACTCAGATGAGAAGGTTTGACATTAAAGTGGTTTGTTCATTACATCGTCTGGAGAAATTGAGCGAGAGAGAGAGAGAGAGACTGGGTAACAGGAATACAGATGTTTTCTGCTCTAATGACCAATCAATGAAACAGGAAGACACAGATCTGACGGGCGGGGCCCAGATTGAGTACCGAACAGAGCTTCGGAGTGACAAAAGGCCTCGGCCGAAGCAGCATATAATTAACTTCATTATGGGTGAGGAGGAGTGGGAGTGAGTGTGCGTGCCCATTGAACTGTTGTCCAGGTGTCTTTGAAGGAGAACAAAGCAGAAGTTCAATGGAGACGTGAACAGCAGCTTTTATCCAACAGAATAACCTTGGTGGCAGAGAGATGATGTATAACTGGACTGCAGCCACAATGCAGTTCAAACTATAGCAGTGTTTGTGAATCTGAGAAAATCCTAGTGAACATTTACAGAAATTAAATAAAAACATAAAAATATACCCACCGTTGGTGCTCTTTATGATTTCTTTAACTGGTTCTGAAAGAATAAATAAATAAATTTGCAAATTCAAAAAAGTTTCCATATTATCATTGCAAAGTTATTTTTCTGTGTGATGTACTAGATAGATAGCGGACATAAATATACCAGATCTTCTCCTCCCATTCCGTACTCTGAGATGGAAGCTGTCACTCTGGAAGCACTCTGCTTTCATCATCCTCTCCGGACTACGCTGACACTTCCCAGAATCTGAGAAACGGAAGGAGACGTCATTACACTCATAGCTGCAATTACAAAAAGCAATTTTCTGCACATGGATGAGCTGGTTATAAGCCAAGACATCTTGGAAAATTAATAAGCATTCCATATTCTTCACAGAACATGAACAGCCACTCTCTTTTTATTAGCTGCATCTGTGGTAGCTGTGGCAACAGTTAAACGGTCCCTGACTTAAGTAGAGATGCTCCATTAGTAACACTTACAGTTGCAGTTGTCCACAGTGGCATCTTTTGCCTTCAAAGACAGAAGGGACAAGTTAAAGACTCTTTTGACGTCGCTGGGAAAGACATGTTGTGTGAAAGGACGACGTTTACCTTCTGTGGCAAGATGGTGTTGTGATTCTCAAGAATGAGCCTCTTAATGTGATGAGCCCACAGACGTTTCTCTTCCACAGACTTTGCCTGAAGACACAGAGGGGAATCCCACAAAAGAAAATAATTATCTTTCACACAACCGAGACCTGACAAACCTGCTGTTAATACAATCACTTATTACAGCATAAAATGTTATTCTCTTCTATAATGTGTTTACAAGGTTGGTGCTTGGTGATTTGATTTGACTGTTGAAATAATATTTAAGCACATAACTGTTATATTAAAGTTCCATTTATGTGGTCCCACAGCATAACAGATCTTCCACCATACATCACAGTTGTCATAAAGCACAGCATATTGTCAGTTTCCAGACCTCCGTTGTTACAGCAGAGGGTTGCCATAGTTTAGCAAACTCCACATTTATGTCCCTTATCATTGAGCCTGTATTTTTCAGTCAGTTTTAAATGCCATAGATAAAAAAAAACATTTCTCAAGGTGTTTTTCACAACACAGTGCTAGAACTGACTTCTGATTCTGCAGTGCACAAAAGGGCTATTTTACTGTCAAGCATGTGGACAAATTTCAATCTTTTTTGCTACGATGATATTAAGTATGATAGATGCTAGATTAAATACATATCTTCTGTGATAATCTGTTATCAGTGAAGCCTTCATTTTACAAAATTCCCCAACTGAAAAATAAACAAAAACAGAAATTTCAATCATTTGTTCAGCATCTAAATCAAATTCAGTTAGCAGCCTTTGGTCCAATCAATAATAAATGTATTTACAGATATTCTGATACTTATCATTGAGAAAGTCAAAAAAAAGTCTGAAAACTCATTACTCAATTTACACATTTCATATTCATCCAGTCATGAAAATTTTTATGCAATTTCATACTTTTCAAGACAGCGCATGAACTCCACATACACAGATAGCATCAAATGGTTGTCATGGAGACTGTTTGCTCAAATTCTATTGCAACTGCGACAAAAGATTAATTAACACTAAGGTCATTTTTGGTAGAAGAACCATTGTACCATCTGAAATGTTGTCTTGGGTACATTTGTAAGGCATTCAACCAAATACAAATTTAATTTAATTGCAAACCGTAAATGTAAAAAGCGCTTTAGTTGGTGGCTTTAATAACTGCAACACGTCATCCATCTCTACAGATCTGTGCAGCTGGGGATACTTTTTAACTTGATATGAAAAGGATCCAAAGAGTTTTTCTTTTTCTTTTTTTTTTTTAGAAATTAAGGATGTTGAAAGCTTCAAGTGTCCCTTAAATATCAGACACTATCAGCATTGCTTGGACTCTCTTAGTTTTCAAACTCTGTATTAGGTCTCATTATTCTGTTGCAAATTAAGTTGTCTGAGGAAGGCAAATTATACACTGGAACATGTTTACAGAAATAATTTATTACAACTCTGTAACAGAAAAACACCAGAATCCTTCACTGTATTTGAAGCATAGTAAATTAATCTGTATGCTGTTGGTCTTACTCTAAAACTCCTGTGTTAGAGCTACAAATGACCAGGAGTCCTTCTTTTATAGTGCTCCCATCATCTATTGACGAGCAAAAGCATTTTTTATCTAAACTAAACATGACTGTATGTTTTGGGCTGTTGTCCAGCTGGAGGATCAACCTCCACTCCAGTCTGGAGTGTTTTGGGGCCTCTAACATGTTTTACTTTAGGATTGGCCACTGTGAAGTGGCAGCATCATGCTTTTTTTTTTTTTTTAAATCCCCCTACTGAGGGCACAGCAGTAGTTATTTTTCATGAACTTCATGGTTGTGCACTATTTTGTGTTGATTTATTTCAGAAAGTCCCATTTAAAAAAAAACAAAGCAATAACTACATTTTGTAGATTTATCCTGACAAAATGTGAAAAGTTTCAGGGGGTATGAATACTTTTTCGAGGCTACAATTCCAGATGAGCAAAATGTATTACTCAAAAATGTTACGAATCATTAAAAATTATAAATATTGCATACAGGCATACCCCCACCCCCCAAAAAAGCAATCTTCCACATTTCACAGTTTATAAAGAAATTGACTAAATGTTTGCTGGAGTTACCTGAACTGTATGAGGTTGCTTAGGACGCTTGAAATGGATCACACTGAAGAGGAGAGGATCCTTGGCACTGTCGAGCAGCATCAGGGTGGAACACTGTGACAAGAAATTATATGTGTTTGCTTTGTACCAATTCTATTCACGTGTTTCCTCACTTATCACATTAAAAATTAATCAGAAATCGTACTGAGATGTGGATTTTGTAGACGTAGTGTTCCCCTCTTTTCTTGGTAATGAGGAGCATCTTTTCGAACAAGAAGAGCGTCCGGGTGTTCTTCGCCCTCAGAACAGGAAAGGTGCCCTCTAGCACCAGCTCTCCACAGGTGGTCAGGTCGGCACCCTTCCAGTTGATCAGCAGAGATTGTATCTCCTAATGTGATGAAACAAAACTTTATATAAAGAAAATAGCCAAGCATGAAAACAACAAAAAAACACTATTTAAAATAAATAAAAAATTAAACAAAAATCTCAGATTTTCCCCTTTGTTGCCTTTAAGCTTTAGTGGATTTTCTAACCTGCACTCTGACGGCGTGCTCATGTTTCCTCTTCATGTCGTTAATGTACCAGGCCACTCTGGTCATGGTGTCGATCGCCTCTTTAATAACCCCATAGCCCTCTTCGTCTGGGTCATAGTGCTTGGCAATTTCCTTTAAGGGAAGTCAAAGTTATTATAACCTCAGAGAATGTCCTAAACAATTACTGTTGTGATCTTTATTTTACTGATTTAGCTTTTTGCTTGAGCAAATGGCTATTTCACACTTGCATAAGGTGGTTTAAAAGAAAATTGCTCTAATCCTAATACACAAATTTAAAATAAAAGAGTTAGTGAGGAAGCCTTTTACCTGCAGAAGTAGGTGATACTTCAGGATTCTCTGAACTGGCTTCAGAAGGTAAGAACCCAAAGGGAGAGAGCGTTTCAGAGCGGCCTGCCGATCCCTGAAGAACTTTGCTAAAGTTTTATTCCTCATGCATTCAGTCAATGTTGCTACTGAGCTGCAGACACCAAGGAATAGCACTCATAATCTCATTGAAGAATGGAAAAAAAACTTTTTCAAAAACTGAGGATACTTACTTGGGATAATTGTTGCAATATTTAGTGTAGATTTCAAAATATTCACTCTGGAGGAAACACAAATCAGGCATAAATGCATTTCTTTGAGGAATTTAATATAGTTTTTAGTTTTGAGAAGGTTTTCCTCACCTTATTAACAAAGCAGTGAGCAATAGCCACAGGGTCATTCTCACACATGTCCAAACATTGCAGCAGTTCACTGAAATAAATCAATTAAAATTGTAAAGCTTGGAACTCAAGCAGGAACACCAGAACAGTAATATTTTATATCAATATTTTTGGTTGACTTAAGTTTAAATGTAAGACAGTGTTCCACAATTACTGTCGTAAAATGAATAAAAACGATAAAAAAACTAAGTAAAAACAAAGTTTGTATGAGGAAAGGTATAAGAATAAAACCCCTCTTAAATATTCCCTCTGTTCCTGTCTCTGCTCTTCAGGTCCAAAGTAATTTGCTGACACTTCATAATATGAACTATAACCTTTCCACCTTCCCTTTATTAAGTCAACATTGTTGGTTATTCCCCATCAAATCTTTCTTGTTTAAGAAACTCAGAGCACTAACTTTTCACAATGTGTTGTAATCATATACCCAGAAATACCCAGCAAAATGTGTATTGTGAATGCGATTATACAATACAATTAGGGAAATAACCAGCAGGTGGCAGTATATGCTTTTCAGAGAGCAGCAGATGCACTTGTTTGAGATGGTATTTCCAATAAGAAGTGTGCTGCTGTCGACATTTGTTATGTAAACAGTGTTATTTGTTCATGCAGACAGATAGTTTAGGGATTAGTGCAACAAAGACACCATTCTTGGATAAAACATGTTTACATTTTCATAAAAGTCAAGTGTTTGTTAAAAACACTTAGAACGTACTGATGACTCCTGGAGGACAGCTTGTACCCTACATGATATTGAACATAGCACTGCACACACAGAACCTTGGCTTCCCTTTGGTTAGCCTCCTACACACAAACTCTGTTGCAATACTAAAGCAAATACAGAGCCTGTATTCACCTGCTGAGTATTTCTTCATAGAAACAAATGAAACTAAATGTAATCTTTATTTGAACTCCCTGGCAGCCTTAAAAGAAAGGCTCATCCCTTCAAGGAAAGAAGAGTGTTAATGTGTTTTGGCAACAGAACCTTTTAAGCAACACAGACACAAAATTATGAAACTTAAAGCCAGCTGCAACAAGACTTTCAGTGGTTTCACCCGTTATCACAGCCTTTCCTGTGGTGAAAGTCAATCAGACTGCTTCTCAACAACAAGCTATGAGTTGAAATAAAAAAAAACAAAATCCTCTGATGCATAACCTATTTGTAGCCTATCATCCTACACACTCCTTGTTCACGTAATCTGCACAGGAATGTAACATCAACAATGATTGTCCACAGTCTCCTATTGTCTATCATGAGTCAAAACAATATTTACTTAAGAATAATATGTGGCCATTCATATTTTTATAGTTTTCCCATTTTTTATATACTTTTCCACATCAAAACAAATTCTTATTTTTATTCTTAATATTATTCATTTGTTAGTACTGGGGAGGATGATTTATTACCTGTTGAACTCATAGATGTCTTCTATATTTCCAAATAAGGCCATCACTTGCTCGTGCCCTATGGGGAGATTTCTCAAATCGATAATGTGTGCCAAATAGTCCTGAAGAAAAGGGAAAGAATGAGTAATTATTTAAGCCCAGTGGTGAAATATTTCACACATGCGTTTTCAGATTCCTACCAGCAGAGGCAGCAGGTAGCTACTGACACTGATGTTTTTCTACAAGCAGGGCAGGTCCAAGGTTGCATGGGGCTCTAAGCAGATTTTAGGTCACAGCAACACCTTGTTTTACAGTACACATGTTGTGCATTTAAGACAGCATATCTAGAGAGTCAATAAGGAATTAATTGACAATCACAGAAGTCAGTTTTCACTGTATATTAACAGACAGAGCCTATGGGATTCAGGTATAGAAGGTGGAAGCTGTAAATAAATTGAGATCGGTTTATTTTTCTGACTTACCTTCTCACTACTGCAGACATGTCCACTTTACAGGTAACATTTAAATCATGATTACAAAAATATCAAGTAAAATATTCTGTCCATCTTTAACAAAGGACACTTTTCACTTCTTTTGAATAAATGTAGATGTTATGATCATTTAGATTAGTTTAAAAAATTTCAGAAGGTTCTCTGTCAATTCACCATTTTTCCAGTAAGCACTTCCATTTTGTACTCAGAAACAAACTCAAATTTTCATTAATTATTAAAACAAATAGCATTACAAATAATCAAGTGGCAGGTATAGTGTTATTAACTTTCTGTGACCTTTGTATTCTACTTTTTGTTCAGGACACTAGACTTTTATAATGAATAAAGATCATTGCCCAAAACAAAGTGACTGTAAGCAACTTCCTGGTTCCTGCTGCTTGGCATTCACTTCACTTCCTTACAGTAAGAATGCGCTTCAATGACAGAAAATTGCTGTAAAACATTGATTGTCAAAGAAGATCTGAAACATAATCCAGACCTGTACAAACTGATGAATTTTAAGCACAAAACTGTTAAAAATAGTCATTTATAAAATGAAAAAGCCATAATTTATTTGATAGTTTTTAGTTGTTTATATGATTTCATTTACTTTAATCCTTTCAGTAAAAAAAATATTTAAGAATGTTTGATTATACTCTGTTTATACTTGTTGTTTATACTCTTGTGAAAAACTGTGATTTTTATTTGTAAAAGTTGCTATAAAATACACTTATTCACTAACTTTATCTACAATAGTATGAAGTGATGAAGGAGCAAAATGAGCAACATCTGTTCTGAGATTCAGCGTTCTGACCAAAGCCTAAATCGGGGTCTCAGTCTGCTTATGCCTTGGGCCAACTCTGTCAACATGAAACTCATCTTATCTAGCTGTTACAACTTATTTAGGAGAAAAATACCATAATTTCACTTAGATTAAAAAATATAGTAGTGTTTAGGTTTCCCTAAAGAAACATTATTTGAACAATAAGCTTAAAATATTAATTTCTATTGATCTAAACCATTATATTGAAATTGGAAGGTGAAGCTCTGCTCCAGTCTCAAGTCTTTTTCTACCTTGAAAAAATTTTCCACCATGATTTTCCTGTACTTCGCTCCATTTTAAATCCCCTCAACTCTGACCAGCTTCTCTGCTCATGCTGGCGTAAACCATCCTCACAGCATGGTGCTGCCACCACCATGTTTTACCAAATGATGTGATCATAATAATGTGTAGTGTTAGTTTTTTGGGGTTTTTTTTTTTTGCCACAGAGTGTTTTGCAAGCAGGACAAAATGTTGAATTTGTTCTTATATGGTCACATCACCTTACTCTACGTGTTTGTTTAGTCCCTAATGTTACCTAACAAACCTCTGAGACTCCTAAAGATTTATTCAGTGCACTAGAGAAGAGAAATTGAGCAACAAGGACACAGAATTTCAGCACGGGCTACTTTCCTTAAATGAAACCCATCTCCCTATGGACCTCCGGAGTTTATTAAAAGTAGATAAAAATAACTAAAAATGCCATGGACATAGCACGCCAACATCTGTGATTCCCCCCACCTCATCGTATTTGATTAATGGCACACCTAAGTGGCATGCAAACATCACCAAACAAGGTAAAGAAGTGGGCTAAAAAGGAGCCTAAACAAATATGCAACAGATAAATAAAGAATGCACAAGTAAACACCTTGAACACACAAGCAGCCTCCTGGATAGAGAGCTGCAAAACACATCCGACAGCTTACAGGCAATGAATTACTGAATGAGCTGCGGTAAAAGGTCTCTAATATATATATAAAAAAGGTAAATCCACCACAAATGTGACCTTTGGCATACCATGAGATTTAAAGTTTTGTATAGTCTGGTGCTACAAGCTGTTCTTTATTATAGAACAGGGAGGGCTGTTTGGGGGCTGTAACACTGATATGGGTAATATAAATCATTTTTTAAGAGTTTAAGTGAAAAAAAGAGCAGCCAAGTATTTCCGCACACACCAGCAACCAAAATGATTGCTCTGGGTGTGTTCTGGCCAGTTGTTGGGGACGTATTCCAGCATGTGGTATCAGCTGGGGTCAACCAGCTGCTTTTCAAATCTGGATCCCACGGACGCAGCTGAGACTGAGCCTGATAAGGTGGATCTCACAGACACATCAATATGTCAAACAGCTGCTCATGACTTCAGTGTCAGTATTAAGTTGAAGCTTGGACTTTGCTTCCTATAAAAAAACAAACAAACAAAAAAAAAAAAACACACACACACACAAAGCCAAACTGAGAGGAAGCATTTTCACATGTTTCTGTCAGATCTAAGGCTCGGTGTGAAATTAACTGCATGGAATCAAAATGATTGAAGCCAGGCTGTAATCATAAAAGGACAGAGGCTTCATTTGTGCCCAGTCGTGTTCCCACACTAGCCTATGGAAATCCCAACTGCACTCGTTTCATCTGTGTTATTTCTTCAGCTGGTGGATAGATGGGGGTATTTGTGTTGGCCGGGGCAGCCGGAGAGTTCAGGCAAGGCAGGAGCTTGCAGCGGGGGCCTGTATGACCAAGACCAGGCCAAGCTGCTGCTGCTGTCAGCTAAAATAGTTACAAATCCTAGAAGTGTCTGTCAGGAGCAAGCCATTACTCAAACTTGATCTAGGGCAGCGCATGCTCTCAGAGCAAATGTTAGACGCCAGCACTGTCTGAGACAAGGTGAGGAGGGGTGCTGGCTCTTTTACTGCCATTCAGTCTCAGAAATGCCTCACATGTTAAAGCCATTACCGTCTTCAGACTTTGTAATGATCCCGAAAAGAAAAAGTAAAGACCAATGGAAAAGGAATTTTCTTTTCTGGAAGCAATTGCCAGTGACTACAAAAGTAGAAAATGTGATAATTGAGTTGTAAGATCATCACTGCCCCATTTATTTTACTCTTCTCATTTTTCAAAGGAGATTTTTACAATCTCAAAGCACATAAACCCAGTCGCTGGTAATGTCTGCACTAGGAACCCCCAATTTCAGTCGAAATATGAGTGCTCGATCTATAAACCCAGGCTGCACAGGCTGTAAACTTTCACTGCACTGTAAATACACAGTGTTTATGCAAGAAAGCCAGTCCAGATTATGAACTGCTTGTCAGCTTTCATCTTTATAAACAAGAAAACCTGTAAACAAAGAGAAAGCAACAACCAGATGTCTGGCATGCATTTTTGTCCACTGGCTGATCCATTTAGAAAGAAGGAAAATCATAATGAAGAAGCAAAATCCAACAGAGGGTTCCAAAACACTTTTAGTTCACAAACAGCTGCCTGGAACACAGGAGACATTATTCCCCATCCAAGAGACTGAGTGGAAGCTCTCTGCACCGGTGTCTGGCTTTTCAAATTCAATATAGTACTTCTAATGAGCACTGCAGACACTATGTCACAGCCAAGTGCCAATATGGGTCAAATATACACAAAATACATATTATTGGCAACAATATACAATGATGGCTCAACATGAATTCAATCTCCCGTCAAAGTTCTCACACCACTTTATTGGAATTATAGGTAACAGACTGTAATTATCAAATTTAAGCAAATTCATTCATAGTTTTCAACATAAAGAGACTTGGAGACATATGTGCTCTGCTTCATCCCTCAATAAAATCCAGTGTAGCCTTCATTAGTCACCTTGTTACAGTAAATTAGACATCACCTTCACCTCAGCATTAAACAAGTTATTCTATGAAGGCCTCAGAGGTTTGTTGGAGGACATTAGTGACCAAACGGCATCATGAAGGCTAAAAAACAGACCAGGCATCTCTACAATAAAGCAGAGCTTAAAAATCTACATCTCAAACTTTTAGAATATCATGAAGAACTGTACAATTTATCATCTGAAAACAATAAGTGTGACACACCTACTGAGAAATAGCCACCCAGTTAAACTGACAGGAAGAAGAAGGAGCAAGGAGATTAACACTACATGTAGAACATGAATCCAGAACTCAGGTGGGAAAATCTGCTGACAGGACAACTGATGGTCATGCACAAATCTGGCCTTTATGGGAAAGGAAGGAAGAAAAGCCATTGCAAAAATAAAGTCTCAAGTCCTGTAGGGAACACGACAAACAGAAAAGCTGTGGTCGCATAAAGCCAAAATTTAACTGAGGTTATATCTTAAACTCTGTGTGTGGTAGGAAACTAACACTGGAAGTCACCATGAACACACCGTTCCCACTGGTGGTAGCAACAATACGCTGTGAGATGCTTATTTTTAAGCAACCAAGTTGATTAGAATTGATGGTAAGATCGATGGACCTTAAAAAAAAAAGGTCAATCCTGGAAGAAAATGTGTTAGAACCCACAAAAGCAAGACCTGACATAAAATAATATAACACATATTAAGTTTGAGTATAAACTTACCTCCACTATGCTGCTAAGGTCTGTGACGTACATGCGTTCTGTCTCAATAATCTCCATGACAACTCGGTCCACATAGGTAAGCTTTGGGTTGGGCGCCATAGTGTCTGTGACAACAGGCGAAGCAGTCATGTGAAGGAATTTACCCCTCGCCAGTCTGCTGGCAGAGGTGTTGTTGTTCCGCTGGTTGTTGATCACACAGGCCTCCAGATGCCGCCGCCAGCCACCACCAGAACTTTTGAGGTGAGGACTCTGACTTCCGGCCTGCCCGTTGGTACCTTGTGTCGGGCTCAGTTCCAGGTTTATGTATTCCTCGCTTGGTAGGGGAGTTGTGATAGAGGACGGAAGTGCTGCCGTACTTCCAAAAAGGCTTTGACTATCAGCGGATGAACCAGAGGACAAGGTGGACACCAGGCTCACGGGACGTTTGCCCTCTCCGTCCAGTGGCTCCACGCATATCTGGCTGTAGTAGTCTGGGCCAAAATCTATGTTATCCTTGACATGGTCACTGGTTGAGAGGGACGATGACAACTGAGAAGATTCTGGGAACAACACAAAATGTAGGTGTCAATATTTGAGAAAGGTAAACAAAAAAAACAAGCTCTATGATGTCAGTGTTTTCTTTAGGCAGCTACATTATTTTACTCCTGTAACATTTCGTACTCCAATAGTTTTTGGTCGTTTGTTAAATGACATTTTTAGGCGTGAAAGAAGGATGTTAACATGCATACTGGAGTACGAAATACTAAAGGACTAAAACATATGCCATGAGAATGTTTATTCAAGTTGGTGAAGGAACAAATTGACTCATAGCTGACTTCAGCAGATACCTGGAAGGCTGATTATGCTATTGTGTTTTATCCATTTGAACTTTCATCCAACATCTGTTATACTCTTACCTTGGATGTGGAAATGTTGGCAGCCATTTGAAAATCTGTGAGTTAAGATACAGATCTACATTTTCTAAGTTACTAATAGAGACGTCAATGTTGATGTTTACAGATGCAAACTGTGTTACTACTACAATTTTGTCTTTGTTTTAAATGTAGAGTGACTGCTTCCACTGTGGGAAGTAGTGAGCGCTAATATCAGGAAGGTTAGAGAATTATTTAATAAAATTTGTTCAAAATTAGGTGGCCCACAAATATCTGATCACTGCATCTTTTATGCTAATGTCCTTGAGCCTCAATAAAATGTTGCATTGCTCAAGCTGCATTCAGATACCCAAGATACTAACAAAATATCAAATATATGCCAGTTGTTTACATTGAAAACACTGATATTTCAGACTCTGCAAAAGACAGCCAAGACCTCTGCGTGTCTACTCCCAGGCTGAAACAAGGAGCTGTATTTTACAGTAAAAGAGCTGCCACAAATCATTACTGACATGAGCTAATTGCAACACTGTACAGTTGATGGAAAACTCAGTCATTTCCTCTTGTTCTCCAGACTACTGAAGGTTGAAGCTTGGATAAACAGAGCACGGGAAGTTGATGAGAGTTTAAAAAAAAGGGGGGGGAGTAAGGAGACAGAGTGTTGTTTATATGTTTTTATAGAACTATGTCTGAATTTAAGAGAAATTTAATCCATATTGTGTTTCACTGCCTTCCTGTCCAGATGGGGACTTTTCCTTAGAAGCATTTCCTAAATATGTGAAATAATACCAGTGTGAGAATGGAGCACTGAGCAGCCACTGAGCAGAGAGCTGCACTTCCTTAAAGGCCAAAAAGGCCAATACCATTCTACCAAGCTGAAGAAGTGGAGCTTTGTCTGTTCATTAAGGTTCAGTCTAATAAATAAAAATCTATGTAGCACAAACCATCATTAAGCTAATCAGTGAAATGCAGGTAATGCCTTGCAGATGTTTTTTTGTTTGTTTTTTTTACAATTTTACTTCACGTGATTGCTGACAAGTTCTCAGCATCAATGCAAACCTCATTTGTGCATCTTTGGGTCAACCAGCCACAACTGTCAAACAAACTTTATATTGTTGTGAAAAATGAAACCGGTTTGATATCTGGAGTTCCCCTGTGCATGGAAATTGAAATATTTTCTTTGTACTTAGCTTGAAAGACAGAAAGTGGCTACAGCATGAGATTTATCAACGTTTGACAGCAGTTTAATGTGTAGCTGGATGAAGAACCTTACATGAGAACACTAACTTTCTTTTTCTTCATGCAGATTCACACACTTCCACCCCTTGGCATCCCTAATCTTTTCCATGAGTCAGTCAGTATTGAGCTCATGTTGTTCACAGTGGAGCACTTTATCCGCAGTCCACACCAAAGCTTCCCAGCAGCAGAGTTCCCATGAACGACCTCTCTGGGAGAAACGGCTGAGTTGGCAAGCAGAAGTCGACCACTAGAGAAGGCCGTTAACGCTCTGTGACAAATCACATGACTCGTGGTGTAAAGGGAGTGTACCGACATGAATTAAAACAAAGCATCTGCTTCCATTGATGCGTTTGGTTTTGAGTCTGCCATGTGAATACTGCTTCCTCTTTCTATGGCTTCCTCCCACCCAATGTTCCTCTCTAATAAAGCTGCAAACACTGCCAGCAGTAAGAGTAAAAAGCAATAAGAGGAACAGAACATCCTAAGCTAAAGATGGTCTAAAGCCTGTATTTATACACTCACATACCATTGAAAAGAATAACTGCATCACTTTTGTATGACCAGAGTTACAATGCATGTTAAGCATTGCGGTAAAGGTGCAAACACACTCACGACATATCTAAAACCGAAGCACACTCTTGAATTAAGGACAAGGTTGACCTCTGCTGCGGCTTTGATTGACCACTTCAGATACAGGCTCCACAGGCAGAAATTATCTACAGCTGATACCACACAGACCGCATGTTTTGTGGTGGACCAAGTGCTGCCCATGTGAAAACAAGCTGTGCAAAGGAATGCAAATGACCTGGTTATCTTAGAAGAGCTGAATGCCTGGTTCTGTGCAAAGCAGTGAAAGGCGTTTCCAGCCTGCTTGTTGTTTTGAAAAAAAAAAAAGTAAAAAAGGTTTAGGTCATTTACAAAGCCCTCTCCATCCTCTGTGACTTCCTCTTTATCAGGATTTTTCTTTACACTATTAAACAATAAACAATAGAGGGGATAAACTATCTCCACACTGAAAAGTATCTGACTTTACTTGCTTGGTACAATTCACATGTGGAGACATTTATTACTAATTTATTACTCTGAAGGATCTGCACACAGAGTGGCAAAGAGCATTCCTGTTACTGTGCCATCTTGCTGCAAGATGTGAAGAGCAGGGTACAGTGTGGGTCCAACCAAAGCCCTGACATACTCAAAAATTACAATCATGTTGTATTTTTGCACAGCCTTTTATTTTGCTGATACTAATCTGAAAGACAATAACATATCTAACTGTGATTCTGTTCTCCAGTATCTTTGCTTTCTTTTGTTAGTTTGATTGTTTTTGGAGCCTTTTTGATATAAACAGACTTTGGAGCAACAAATTAACCAAATGTCATTTTGTTAAATGTTGAGATAAAAATAAAGCAATATTTTTTAAATTAATAAATATTTAATTGCAAATTACACTGACGTGAAAGTATCATTTTTAAGGCATGAATGGCAATCAATTTTTCTAAAAAAAAAAAAAAAAAACACAGCAGGAAAACCATTCATTCAAAATTGTATTTTCAGCTTAATTTTTTTCCCCATTTAAAAAGGACAGGATAGATGTAAAATATTGATAATTCTAGTATAAACACATCCAAATATGTGTCTTTAAATTTGCAGTATGTAACTTCTATAAAAAAAAAGTATTTTTTAAAAACTATTTGTTAAAACTGTCACTATGTCATGGCAGTATAACATGAGACAAATAATCTGTGAAAAAAAGTTTAGCTCCTCTGGTTTCTCCCAGTGCTACTATTTCTGATTTAAGAAATGCACTGCTCCTGGTCAAAACCCACACAGAGCTAGGAGGAAGGTTTTAGTGCTGTCAATCAAATATGTGTAAGCGCTACTAAATGCACTAATGGCGGAGAAACAACTTACCATTCCAGGTAAACGGTTTATCTGCCGTCATAGGTGGACAAACTAGCTTACGAATGGGGGAAGAGAGAAATGGGGGAACAGCATAGTGGCAGTTTCAACTAATAAGTAAAAAAAAATAAAGAAATTTTTTACAAAAGTTACATACTTTCAAGTATTTATGTGTAAATGTGTACAAAAATATCTACTTAAATATTTAAATGTACATATAGCGTATGTGTTAAGACCAATGTAAGATGCTGGATAGGTTGTGTAGTGGAGGACAAAAGGACGGTAGGACATAGTCACATAGGACACTCGCAACAGGACTGAATGGAGACAGAAGAGTCATGTTGCGAACCTCATATAGACAACAACCCAAGAGAGAAAGATCAGGGAGAAAAGGGGTAGTATTAAATAAATTTGTAATTCTTTTACAAAAAAAAAATTTGATTTTTACTTAAGCTTAATATTCAAGAAGGATGGGGGAGAGAGGATGGTAACTACCTCGTCATGCCACTGTATAACTGTTAGCCAAGTCAAGGCCAAAGGGTATAGCAGTTAGACAACATTCTACTGTAATGATCAACTTTTTTCAAACCTTAATAAGACCTTAAGCCATCAGTGATGAAAAACGAGCTATTTTTAGAAGGATGATAGTTAAAATTCCTGAAAAAAACCCTCCAATCTCTAATTGTAATTCTTGAAATTCCTCTTTGTTCACTGCCAGAGTATGTTTAAAATTTGCAGATAAAGGTATGTGAAGAATGGAGCACACACACACACACATGCCTATTTTGGACTTCTAGATCTCCATAGCAACATACTTGAATTCAATTCCTCTGCAGCTATAGAACTACTAAACAATCATGTCATTTTAAAATATTACTTATAACCTGAAATGCTTCTTTTTTTACTCCTGTCATCTACTGATGCTGAGATGAGCTTCACCAGGACAAAGCAGGTACAGAATGAGTCTTTTTTCCATAACTAAGAGTAAAAGGCTGAGTGACTAATCAGTCTAGACCTAGTAATGTTAGGTCTTCACTTATTTTCCTTTCAGACTGATCTTACCTTTCAGTTAACAGCACAGACAGTTCATACATATGTCTGACTCTAACATCATAGTCATATGCATACCAAGCAAAGTCTTATAGGGCAGACTGAGAGATGAATAGAAACATTGAAAGAAACACTCCAACACCTGGTCATTAAATTTTTTTTTTCTTCCCCAACAAGGTTGTTGTCACATGAACAGAATGGATGATCCCTATCTGAAGCTGTCGGTGAAACAAAGACAAAGAATTCTTTTATTTGAGAAATTCTTCAGCTTGACTAAAAGCTGACTTTGCATTCCTTGTTAATGACAGACACTCAGAGAAAAACAATAATATGTTTTTGCAACAGGCCCCAGAGACTCGATCTGGGATACATCAATGTGTCTCCAGTAACTTGTCTGCAGCTGAAGTTTAACACATCCCCTGACAACGCGATAAGCCACAGCTTGCAGCGCTGACGTTAACTGGTAGTTGCACAACACTGAGATGATATGTCTTGCTTTTTCTGATCGGATCATGCAAACCAGCCTCTATGCAGATGATCATGCAAAATACATGCATAAGGCAAACAAAATTTTGCTTTCTCTGGCATTGAAATTTGTGAAAGTCTTGTGCCTTACTTGATGGGATGCTTTAAGAACAACTTTTTTCAGCTGTAACATGTTTTTGACAGGGAGTAACTATCAAAACATGAATAAAAGTTATAAAATCTGCTTAACTTCATAGCATAATTCCTAGAAAACTGAAAAATTAAATGGATCAAAAACTGATAATCTTTAAGATGCATTAATATTACAGTACTGTGAAAAAAGTATTTGCCCCTTCACAGTTTTCTTCAGTTTTTTTTTTGCCATTTTTCAGATGATCAAGAATTTTTTTATGTCAGAGAAAAACAATAAGACTGAATAGAAAAGCAATTTTCTCATAATGACTTTATAAATTAAGAAACAAAGCGCTAGCTGAACCGACCTGGTCCAATATGAAAAAGTAATTGCACCCTAAATCTAATAACTGCTTGTACCAACCTTTGCGGCAACAACTGGTGCCAAGAGAAAATTTGTTCCTGTGTTCAAAAACAATTAAGAATTTATGTAATTCTGACACATTTAAGGGATTTCTAGCGTGAATGGCCTGTCTGAGGCATCCTGCAGCATCTCAATCAGATTTAAGTCTGGACTTTGACTAAGATACTCAAAAACCTTAATTTTGTTGTTTTAAAGTTATTCAGTGGTACGTCAGATCATTTCCCTGCTGCGTAACTCAAGTGCGCTTTAACTTAAGGTCACAAATTTATGGGCTGATCCTTTAGGATCTTTTGCTAAAGACCAGATTTTGTGGTTTTATTATCATGGGAAGTCATCCTGATCCTGAAGCTAAGCTTGGTCAGCTTCAGGGTTATTTTTGTCGGAATACTTTTCTTTTTCTTGAATTATTTTCTTTTTCTTGAAATGCTTTGGCAGTTTTACTCCAGCAGGGTGCACACCATCATAAATGTTTCACTTTTGTGTTATCAGTCTGCAGAATAACTTCCCAAAAATTTCCTGGGTCATCTAGATGTAAAATGAGAGGAGTCTTGGTGTCCATTCAGGTAAGCAGGGGTTTTGGTCCTATGAATGCAACCTTTTGTCTATTTCTAACTGTTGAATCATGAACAATTACATCGACCGAAGTAAGGTAGTAATGTTTCCTCCTGGATGATTTGTAATGCTTGCTTGGAGTAATTTTGGTAGGCTAACCTTTCTTAGGAAAGTTCACCACTGATTGTTTTTTGCATTTGTAAAAATTAATGTTTTTGTCTTTGCTGGAGTCCCAAAGCCTTAAAATGTCCATGTAATAATTTCTTTACTAACATTCTTTTGTCAATTTCTCAACAATCCTTAACTTCCTTCACATTGGGACATAAAATATTGCTTTTTTAGATTGCGTAGTCTACTTCATCTTGCCAGACGTGGTGGGTAACAGTACTGTCACATATTTCAATATATTATACATACATGTACATAAGGTTCGTTTTTTCCCTTTAAAATGAAATTATCATCTTCAACAATAAAATTTGTCATTGGTGATCTAACATTTAAGTGTGACAAAAAAAGAATTAACCCTATATTAAAAGCAACTTATTTGAGACATTTTACAGTTTTCAATATAACAATGTTTTCATACCTTATTTTGAAGGTGTTGAGATTTCCCAAGTGAAGTGAGCAAAGTGAAAGACCATGTTACAAAGGTTTCGAAATCACTTTTTTCACAAATTCAATTCTAATTCCCCAAACTTGAGTGACTCAGTTTTATATGACAGGATGAAAAGCGTGTCATCTCTCCATTGAAGGAAAAATTCTCCCACAGAGGCACACCTTCATGACTAGTTCATCTGAACTTAGCTGGAAGTTGAGCTGTTGCCTGGTTGCCTTAAATATTCTCTGTGCTGAGCTACACTGTGCTTTGTTTTCTAAGCAAATAAGATGCAGAAACAGGAACAACGCAGTCTGCATCTATGTTCAACATGCAAATGCTTATCTGAAAGCTAATAGGAAACTTTTGGCATTTGAAAATAAAAGCCTTATTCCAAGAAAACCCACATATTACATAACAGATACCAGCCTACAACAGATCTGTCACAAAATCCATCATTCTCCTTCATTTTTATTTTAAGAACTCAAAAACAAGCATTATTTTTTATGTAAGAAAGACAACACTGCGTGGATCCCAGTGGAAGAACATGTTCCTGCAAGTGAAACAGTCAACCTTTGCTCAGCCCTTTCTGCTTGATTCATAATGACTCATGTATCAAAAGATGATGAATCTGAACCTTTGGAGGATGAATCACAACTAAAGACACCTTGTGATATTTCCCTGAGACATCTGCTGCTACAAGACCGGTGACAGTCATCTTAGATTCTGATTTTTATTTATAAGTTTCCTGGTACTTTCAGGCAGCAAGATAAAACAATTATTTCCACAGGGCTCTATTTCTAAAAAGATTAGTTATGTATTTAGATAAAGAGAAAATTGGCCATCTTTATACTTTGTTTAATTTATGCAAGTGTATCTCAATAAACTCAAATATTACCAAAAGGTGAGTTTATTTCATTAATTAAATTCTAAAAGTGAATCTCTTGTTATTTACATTTCTAACACAGAGAACAATAGCTTTCAAGTGCTTATTTCTATTAATAATTATAGTTAATGAAGATTAAAATCCAGTTTCACAAAAGATTACATGATTACATGAGACCAATAATAATAATAATAATAAAAGTTAAAACAAATATGTTATGTTACGGATTGCTGATCTGACAGCTGCCCACCAGATTTTGGCACTCTGCTCCATGATAAATCACAAAAAGTCATTGCTAAAAAAGTTGTCTGCTCATACATTGTGGTTTACAAGCATAATAATATAAAACTGAGTGGAAGGAAAATTGTGACAGGGAATAAACACAAAAGCAGCAGTCATTCTGTGACATTCAGAGGTAACGACTGCAGCCAAAGTCAGGAGTTAAAGAGTCACTACACACAGATGTAGCTGCTCCTCCTGAGAAAGAGACTGTGGGCTAAAGTTTTCTTTTCAAATTAAAGTAAATTTTTCATTCTGTTATTCACAATCAAAGTCCCAGAGTCTGAAGAAGTGGAGATAATCTGATTCCAAAGTCAGGAGTAAAGTGTCCACAGTCAGTGGTGATTTGGGGAGCGAAAACATCTTCTGGTGTTGGTTCACTTAGTTTGATCAATTTAAAAATCTTCACAGCAATCTACCAGGAAAAGGTAGATTGTACTAAAAGCTTTACATTTTCCAGTTGGATTTGACATGTTCCTGTAATGTCAAAAGTACAAATATTTTTCTTTAATGACCATGGCTACTGTGCTAGATTGGCCAGATTAATTTTTCAACAATACTCAGACTTAATGAGATGCACCAGACAGAAAACAACTAATCATATAAACAAGTGTGTTAGGATTTCTTTAAGTGAAGTGTGTGACCTACTTGTCCTCTAGGGAATAAAGAGGGGAAAAGTTTTGGTCTATGTCTTAATAAAGCTTTTCCACTCCTCAAGATCCATTCACCACTTCCTTTTCAAAGACCCCTTCACAACTTCTGGAAATCTGTTCCTCCCCCAGAGACTGATGCAGGACGAAGAGCTGGTCTGAAGACCTTCAGGAACAACTCCTCCCTACCTGGCACTGATGAATAGCTTCCTGTCAGGGAGGTGTGAGGTGTAAGCATAAATGGTGCCTCCGCATATTAAGCCTTCAGTCTTCATGGACCATTATCCAACAGCATTGATCTAAACCCTGATGATCAGAAACTGAATCCAAAGGCCTGGATTGGTTTGTTATTCCTCAACGGAGAGGAAAGAACCCTGCTAACTTCAAGAGTTTTTGTCTTTAGGCTGTCTTTCATATGCACCAGATGGTTGATGTACAGCTGTGTTTGGCCTTACTATGGGCTTTTAATGCTCTGTTAATGATTAGCCCACTGGTCTGTAAATAAACCATTCGAGGACAACAGACGGTGAATGCACACACAGATACAAACTGAACCTGCATTCCTCGCCTACAGTCAAGGTCGAAATGTTCTGGGAACTTTCAGGGGAATTTTGCAGCTCAGAAGTGAAAGTAAATGTGTGTCTGTGAATTTATGCCATTTATTGAATGTAGTTTTTCTATTTAATTTTTTTTCTGGAAAAGCTATTAGAAATGATTTAAACAGGAAAAGGGATGAGATAAAAATGGCAGACTTCCCATTGTTCCAGTGGGCCAAAACTCCTAAAAAAGGTCAAATCTTATCCTATAAAACTCCTCCGTTCTTAACCTCTGCCTCTTAAAGGATCCAGCCGTGCCAGCTGACCTCAGAGCATAGGCATGTGATGATCCACTTTACAGACTCCTCCATCAACAATACCCCCCTGCCTTCATCCCCTCCAAAATCTCTTCAGGCACTCGCTTGCTGCAAGCCAGGCAGGATCTGCTGAAAACTCCCCTTTCCTTTGGACAATACACACTTCTGAGGCCTGAAGCCCACTGTAAACATTACCACCAATTTGTCAGTCTGCCCCCAATCAGCTGAACCATCAACAGCTCTCTGCTGAGTCCGCTGTGTGAAGTGCGAAGGCTCAGGGAGGAGTAGTTCTTTTACTTAACACATCACACCGTTTTATCAAATGTAGCGTTATACTGGGTGAGAAAGTGTTTTTTCTTGTGGTTTTCAGCTCTTTGTAAAATGTATAGTCCATAACAGCCAAACTAAAATCACTGTATCTTGCTCTAAAGCCTTTTAGGAAACAGAAAAGTCTAAAACGACTACATTATTATACAATAGCTTTCTACTTTTCTATAGTGTTTCACAAATAGGGTTGCTTACATGTGAAATTACTGTGCTGCAGAGGAAGTTCTTGGATAGGCTTCAGGGAGGTCTTTTAACAGCAAGAACCATAGTAGAGATAGTCTGTAACTAATGTGGGTAATCTGATGGAAGATCTCTATAAAAGGAAAGTTATCTTCGAAGGCTGTAAAATAATAAAATGCATTGTAATCAGATCTTTTGTTGGTAGTTTAAAGATCTAGGTCAGACAATAACATAAAATAAAGGGAACGTGATGGGTTATAAATTTAAGTTACGATAGCCATGTCACCATAAAAAGGAGTTAGAATGCATTCAGTTTTTCTTATGTTAATGAATAAAGTTCAATAATTTTGAATTATAACAGACCAATACAATGTGCGTAATTGTCAGATGTAAGCAAGATGATACATCTCAAAACTTGTGTTGTGTATTTCTAAATTGCCCCTTTTACTCTAATAATTCTAAATAAACCCAGTGAAAGCATCTGCCTCATTTGTCTAATCATTAAACTCGCTGTGTGTAATTTAATCTCAGTAGAAATACAGATGTATTGTTTCCGGTTTTAAAAGGTTGCTGGAGGAAATAAGTGAACAAACAGCATCATGAATACCAAAGAATGAAACAAACAGGTCAGGAATGATTAGATTGTAAAACTATATTTAACACTTTTTGTTAGACAGACCCATCATTTAAAAATAAAAAGAGAATGACACAACTGGAATCCCACCAAGAAAAACATCCCCAGGAGAGACCACTACAGATTGTTGATAGATTAATCATGCATCGCAGACATTTGGTCATTGCGGAGAAGCAACAAAAACCAAGGCTTTGTTGTCGGACTGGTTAATAGGAAAATAAACAGAGCTAAATACATGATGGTCCTTGAAGAAACGGGTGGAGGTAATAAGATGGAAAATGAAAAGATTCAATTGGTTTGTATACTTTTACTGATTTTAATCTTCCTTAACAGGATTTGCTGAATTATCAAGTGAGCTGCATGTGATCAACGCTACAGTCAATTAGACAGATGAAGAAAAGTTCCAGTTCACGAAGCCCCCTTAACAAGCTCACTCGAGAGACGCAGCCATCCCTGCCAACATCCATCTGTGTCCACAATCCTATGTCCACTGGTCTGGAAAAGCTGCTGTGAATGGAGATGATCCATCAGTCCCCCACCCCAGAACCCCTGTAAGGCTGTACGTTCTGCACAAGCAGCTACATTCCTGTTTGGGGTTAAGTAGGTCAGAGAGGAGACTTATCTTCGAGATTGATTTTTCATGCACCCTCAGGTTGGTTATTGCTTGGTAGAGCCATCATCATTCAACCAACAACCTTGTTTTATTTGTGGGATCTGAAGCTTGATGGTGATCATACTCAGACAAAGTGCTTTCTCATGAAATCGTTGCTGTCAACTACATCCAATCATCACCTCATCTAGAAAGCACATTACTAACAGCTTTGCCCCTTAATTACCCCCAATCCATCATTGAACAGAGATCAATTGGTCACATTTTAATATCAATAGGTTTTTAGAAAAGATTTAAGCCTCAAGTGAGCTCTGGAAAAGAATTGTATTTGGTGAAGCACAATCTTATGAGGAAATTGAGACAAAATTTGCATGAGGGTGGCACACGTCTTCTCTCGCCAAAATCCTCCTCTGGCTACAGCTGAACCAAAGGGACAGGCGTGGGGGGAACAAAAAGCTCCCATTGACGCACAGATATTCTTCAGCCAAAGTGGAAGTCCAGAGCCAAATGTGTGCAGCAGAGGAGGGGGAGATAGTGGGTTGAAGGACGGAGCAGGCAAACAGACACAGAGAGGTCCTGTGTCAAGAGAGAGGCTCTGCGGTTGAAATTATAAACTCTAAAATAATACGTAATCTGAGTGGCCCCCAGCATACAAGGTCAGCACCACTGGTTGGACAAACCAGCCTGACTGTCAGGGATCCTGACAAGTTTTGGGTCTATGTGCTCATGTTCTGGGGGCTACAGTTGTGTGAAAGAAGTTTGGCTGAGCTCCACACAGCCACACAAAGAGCCTCTCTGCCAGTCGGGAGTGTAGGAGGGGAGTTCATTGCTCTTTCAGTCTGCTCCTCAAAGTCTCTACATTTCCTCTGTTTTTCTGTTTCCATCATTTTTTCCCCTCTATGTGCTACAGAAGGCCTTTTAAATTAGCACACTGTCCTAAGGCAACCAGACACTGTAAAGCAGTCATTTGTCAAAAGTCTTTATCATAAAAATGGTTGATTTATGGAAAGCATACCCCTTAACTTTCTCACATTTTGTCAGACTGCCACCTAAAGCTTTAATAACTTTAAATTTTATCTGCAGTTCATGTGAAAACACAAAATAGTGCAAAAAATGAGGAAGAAGGAAAATGATGGAAGTTTTTAAAATGCTTCACAAAAAAGAAACAACCCCTCCGCCCCCCAAAATGTGTATTTGCTTTTTTTATTCTGATACACCCAAATGAAATCAACTGCAAACAGCTGCCTTCAGAAATCAACTAATTATTAAACTACACCTGTTTTGAGATTTTCCTATGTTTTATTGGCTCTAGAGGTCTTTGGTAGTGGTTAGACAGGAAAATGGGTTATGAATGAGAGAGAAGATATTTATGGTGCTTTTAAACACTGTGGCAACATGTACAGTAAATGAGGTTAAACACAAATGTTTAAGATTTAATGAGGTATAACTCACAAAAGGTTTTTTCATCCACCATTATCATCACTTTGTTTTCTGGATGAGACACCTCTATTGGATTTTGAGGACTGGGTTAGTAAAATAAGTCTCACTTTCACAGTAAGAATGTCAGTTTTTTCAATTACAAGTCTGCTGTAGCACCTTTCGAATGGATCTCTCAGGATGGTTATACTTGGAAAGCTTTGTATTTATTGAGGAGTGACAAAGAACTATTAACTACAACTATAACACTGTTATTAGATGTGCAAAGCTGGTAGAAACATACAGAAAAAATTACTTACAGCTGTAACCACAGTAAAAGGTGGTTCTGTCACATAAACTCCCAATAAAATACATTGACTTCTGTGGTTATAACATGACAAAATGTACTACTTTGGTAAGGCGTGTATGTGTGTCATAACAGAGAATACTCTTCTGATCTTACCTTCCCCCATTTGGCCCTGGTGGCGAGTAGAATGGGAGCCCTCTGGCATGGCACGCAGGCCTCTGAGTTGACAATAGAAAACACAAATATTCAGACATGATCCAGACACTTCCAGCCAAGATGTACATAGCAACAATGTTTATCATCGTCACCCTGCTGGCCTATAAACAACATCATTATTTTGTCAAAGTTTTCTTCTTCTCTCCAGACTGTACACAGTGAACTGTGATCTTATACAAGAGGGAAATTCTTCCCATTCCACTGCTCGCTACTCAAACTTGTGTAATGCATAGTGTAGCTCTGCGGTAGAGGTAAAGGAAATGCTGATTTGAGCTGAATCTAATCAGTGTGGAAAGATCAAGAGAGTTTTTTGGCAAAGAAATATAATATCACTTAGTGATTACAGATCAAATGGAAGCATGTTACTTACTGTTAAAGACTAAACTGATTAACATTATCCCTTCAGCTTGCTTTGATTAAATTCATATCAAATCAAAACCTGTCCCAGTCATCTAGGATTACGGGTTCACATCAAGGATTCTCTGATGTCTTATGCCAGACTGTAGCTTTCTCAAGCCTAAGCTGTATCCCTCTGGACTCAATGTGTTGCCACTTTCACACAACTTCACTTCTCAGCAAATTAACACATTGCATGAGAATTGTCCCTTTGCAGATCCGGGTGAGCCCCAGGGCCTTTTTAGATGCCACATTCTTTGGCCAGATAGATCTGAGGAGAGCAGGAATTCTTCAGGGATTAGGATGGGCATTGTTCCCGCTACATCTGCTGGCCACTGTGCCGAGCTGACAGCAAGGCCAGCTGAGACCAGCCGGGCCAGGCGAAACCCGCTGCCCGGAGGTTCACCAATTAAGATGTGCAGGAATGCAGGGATATAAGTCACAGAGCTGGATGTGGACATTAGGATCACTGCTTCAGTAAAAGGCCCCTCCAGCTGCAGCTCGGACTAATGTAGAGCTTGTAAAATCTACCCACTGAAACTATTATTATTTGTTACACAAGAGATCCAAATAAAACCTACAGTGTGTTATGCATTGCACACACTGTGAGACAATACCATATTTTTCTACATATGTTTTAGTTTACTTATCTATAATTGCCATAACTGTACAATATTTTGACTCAAAATAATTTGAATTTTGCTTTCCATTCATTAATGTTTCATTGACGTGTGACCCCAACATTTATGCCCTGATTCAAAAGTCTTTTGTGGCATTTTGGTTTTTCAGGGAACCAATACATGACAAAGAGGGATTTGAGGTTTTATCGTACCATGTTGTAATTGAAAATTTAAAGCAAATGTATGAGACCATATAAACACATTTATTTAAAACAGCTTCCCACATCTAGTTTTAAAGCAGTGCTAGTTTCCACACCTTGACTGTCCTTGTTTTTTTGTTTGTTTTTTTTGTTGTTTTTTTTTGCCAGTGGAGTGATTTCCAAAGAGCCAGATTCGTCTTGATAGCATGTAAAAACTTTACACTCTTCTTTCAGGCAGCTCAGCATTAATGCCCACCAACACTTCAGGGAGAGGTAGCACTGCGTTGCACTGTGTTCCAACATCCTAAAAAAATACTCTAAAGCACATTTTTTTCTAACCTCTCATTAAGAGGACTTTAAAACGTAGAATAAGTATGATGTACATTTTTAAAGTTTTTAGGTTGTAGATTTTGAAAACCTCAGTATGGCTTTCTTCACATGTAGCTTTAGAGTCTAAAGCTTCTGACCAGGCTCAATTACTTTTTAAGAACTAGGTTAGTTTGTGAAAAATGGAGGAGAACCACTGAAAGTTTGGCTTTCAACTTATCTCGGTGAACAGTGAGCTAATAAAATCCTTAATAATCCCTCCCACACCAACCCCTTAACTCGCCCAGCCTAATTTTCAGACCAAAACTATGCTAATCTGTCTTTGGTCAAGGACTGACTAGACTGGGAATAATGGGCTCAAACCTAGAAACACGCAGACGTTTGGGTGTCCAAATGCTCTTCCAGTCTTATCAAAGACTCTATCGAGTGATTATAATCAGGGACATTGTAAACTTTTAAATTGCCTTACAAGGAAACAAGTACAACTTTCAGAAAAAAGTTTAAATCTTTGGATACTACTTGGCCATTTTTAATGCTTGGTTTTCCGAAGGAGGGCGTAGGACCAAAAGTTTCAATCCTAAAGAAAACACTAAATACAGCCATACATTCATGCCAGGCTCACCACCTGTGTCTGAACTAAATACAATTTCACACAAATGGAGAGCATTTGGTTCCCACAGCTGACGACTGCATTACCACAGCATGAACCTCCCCGCATGGGAATTTTCAACTTGCCCCCTAATTAGATACAGATGCCACAAAACAAGTCTGATGGTTATGAACAACAGGATGGGCAAAGGATCGTTTCTTCAGATGAGATGATAAACTTTCTTGTTCTTCTGCTCCAAAGTCTTTACACAGATTTGAGTGTTGAGGACCAAATTGCACCTTTTATCCAAAATAAACAAATGATTGAGGGAGATAGATGTAAGCTCATATATGTCCCTTAAGGAAATCAAGCAGAAACAGAGTTTCTCAAGCAACATATACAAGTAAAGCATTTCTCTTGAGCAAAGATCTTCAATTTGACATATGATAGTAAAGAGTCCTTTGGATCTTGATGACTATCTGGAGATGTTACCTCAGCTAATGTAGGTTATAGCAGAAGTAAAAGCAGCAGCCTTGTCTACAGAGGAAATCACTTCTCCTCATTCTTCAGATAAATCACCTTCAGGAAGGTACACAGAGGGCATAGACAATAATAAAGGATGTAACCAAAACCGGGTGAAGGCTCTAGTTGAGCGCTCTGCAACAGCATTCAGGCTTTATGCATCTTTCAACAGTTGTTACAATGTTTACAAATAAATACCTGACAGGTATTTCAGGCATTAGCCCACCAACGTCAGTACTTTCTGCCATTATTTTTTGCAAAATAGCTCACGCTCAATCAAATGTGATGGGCAAGTCTAAACATCAGTTTTCAAGTTTTACCCCAACGCTAAATATGATGCATTGTAAATTTTAACTATATTAATGAAAATAAATCTGAAATTTCTCTCTCATTGAAATTATGATGCATCTCACTCTGTCTGTGAAATTAAAGCATGTTGATTAGGAGTCTCTATTGATTAGAGATTTCCATTTAAATCTCAATTTACAAAGAAATGTGTATAACAAATTCTCAATTGTTTTTACAACTCAAATGTACAAACTAATCAAAAGCAAAAAGAGCCTAAATATTGCTCCTCTGTCACAGCATGAGATCTACCACATGGGACATTGGAAGGATGACATAAATACTCTGGAGCGTCTTGAGGCAGTCACACACTGTGGCTTGAATTTCTCTTAAAAACACCATTGGTCAGGACAGATATTTAGGTCAATGACAAATAAAACCGAACCTGGACTTGGGGCTTTTCAGAGTCAAAGAGTGATGGAGTTTTTTTTAATAAATCAGAACTGGTGGGGTGTTTATCTTGCATGACCTCTTCGTTACCCCATTTGAAAGCTTTTCTGTGAGTGCCCTCTTTTCCCACATTACTCCTGCAGTTTGTTCTCTGACATGCAGCCTTTAAGAGACCAACAGCTTTTCATTCTCTAGAGAAAACAATACGCCCTGAAGGCCACTCTTCAACTCAAATAAATCCACCGACTAGACAAAAGACCCTAGTCCAACCTTCACACAGACACACAGCCCATAACAAACCTCTTATTTTCATCCACTGCATTTCTAAATATGCCAGGAAGATGTGATTCAGCCAAATGAACAGCCAGGGGGCATGCAGCCCATATGGCACACCTACATTTCAGCTCCCCAAATAACCTTTAATGGGAGAATAATGGTTTCCCACTGCTGTGAACAAGGAAAAATAGCACTTTCCTCTTCTCTTACAAAAATATCCAATAAAAAACACAAATACCTGGCATGTGAGGTTAGAAAATTCCATCTGTGTGAGCAAGTCGCAACTGAAGATTTCAAACTCCTTAAAATTATGAGCAGTAGAGATCCAGAAGGCAAGAGATCCTCCATTAATGCCCTGCACAGTTTGGACAGGGGAGAGGGCAGGACTGCTGTGTAAAATTAGACAACATGTCTTCAAATAGTACTGGAGTGTACCAGTTTAAAGGTACATCACACCACATTTGAAGGCACTAAGCTATTTTGTAACTGTCTAAAACAAAGCTAGACTTTCAAGGTTTCAGGGATGTAAAATGACACATAGCTCCTGTATGCCTTATTTCAGATAAACATTGGAAGGTTGCGTTTAAAGCTACTTTCTAGACTTTTCTGTTAAATCAATGAAACTCACTTCAGATACATATTATTACCTGTGCAACAAATTGCCATTATTAATTTACTTGTTTTGATATTTTGTTGTAAATCATTATTCAACCAGGATAAAAATCTACTTACATGCCTCTGGTTACATCACATTAGGCAAAAAGCCACTCAGACTTCCCTTGAATATGTCATTTTGTGTAATTTTTTTGTTTATTCCTCTTTATCCATCCATTTTTAAACAACTTCCTCCTACAAAAAGGTTCTTACTTATTGTGTATGGTTGTTGCAAAATGTTTGAGCCATGGTAAAGTGTTTGCATTTAGTGTACACACTAAATAGACTTCAGAAAATACTGGCAAAAAAATAAAAACACAAATGATGGAAGCTGTTTATGACAAAAATTAAAGCCACCTGGAACGAAACAAACACTTTGAAATTTATAAAATCTTTCTAAAATTGATATTCCATCCTATTATTTACATATTTCAACTGATCAGCCCGAATCGTGTGCCTTTTGTGGTGTCATCAACCCAAAGGCACACAAAACAGAATTAGTAGCATTCTTCTGTCTTCTTTTTTATTCTCTAAAACCTTAACTTTCAGTGAAATCCTGCAATGCAACATCCAGCTGTTTCTGTTCTATTTTGTTGTTCGTGTGGTCGGATAAAACACACACCACTGAATAGTTTCTTTAAATTATGTGCAAAGTTTGCAGAGTATCCCTAGCTGCAGATAGTTAAAGAGGTCTGCTGCAACTGTCCCTCAGTACCAAACAAGTTCAGGACAAAGAAAGAGACTCTGTTGCAAGGTTTTAAAATTATAAGGTCTTCATAGAAGTAACCGCCCTCACATTCTGCAACTCTGGTTATTTTATCACAGCTAGAGTCTTCCAGCGTTGTGGAAGAAGTAGCCAAAGGCCAACTCTAAGATCCAAGACACACTTGTGCAGCTTCCTGTCTGGACCACCTATTCAATGCTCTGTTCAGGCAACATTTGTAAGAAGTGATGTTGAGACGTTATTGTGTGAGAGGTCAAATGGGGTCGGAGAAGCACAAGATGGAGCTTTTCAGCAGTAATTGATTGATTTTTGTCCCCATTCTTCTTCAGCTGCTGGTTGGGGAGAGCTTCTGACCTAAAAGTGAGCTTAATATTTGACTGTCTCAGTGGGGTGCTCATTCAAAATAACAATACGGTTTGCAAAGGGAAGAGTGTGTGCACCATGGGGGAGGAGTGGGATGCAGGAGAGCAGGAAATAGCACCGGGATTCAGATTTGTCTAACTTCTTTAATAAAGATGATAAAATACACCCTGCTGCATCTGTCCAAAGTCCATTCAAGTGAGAGTGTTTTCTCAGAAAGACAAACAAAACGTATCTGACTGAAACTCCAGGGCACTGCTTCTGTGCAGCTTGGAGGCTATAAAATTATATGAAGCAGAAAGTCTGACTTCAAGTAAAGCAGCCACAAAAGAGGCATTCATCATCATCATCATCATCATAATGGCGAATTCATTAATCTAAACGGAATCTACAATTGCAAACTAATTCAAATGCATGCAATCCGATCATTTGTAATACTGATTTTGTAATATTAAAAAAAAATCAGTATTGCTGACTTCCATCATGATGGAATGGCATGATTAAAACATGCTCACGCGAGATTAAACAAACGAGTAAAAAAGAGAGAATGAAATGGCATTGTTCAAATAACACCGTAGGTAAACAGCAGCTAAACCTAAACAAAATGCATAATTTCAGCTTGTTTAACAAACAATAACGTTAATTCAGATGAGACTGGGAAAAGTTTGTCAAGAGTACGTACCGAATACCCCAACTTCTTATCTTCCAGCGACTTAAAACTCCTTGTTAAAGTTTTGTCTCTCTGCTAGCTCACTACACGAAATAATCAACTGAGTTCAATAGTTTCTTCTTTTTACGTGATACATGCCTCTCAGAGACAAACATCCCAGAGCAGGTCCGAATATAAAACACACCAGCGCTGCATCTTTGAAGAACTGCGAAGGAACTGCCTTTGCTGCTGCTGCTGCTGCTTTCACTGCCTCCCGGAAATATTCAAACAGCGCTTTACGACAGCGAAAAACATGGCACTGAGTCAGAGTGACTTCAGCTGCAAAAGATAACGTTTGCTCTTCCGAGCACCTCCGCCGTCTAAATGTCCTAATTTTGCAATTAGCTGTTATTGTTATAGCTCGGTACATATTTTTGGTAATTCTCATCGGAAACCAGTAGGGAAAAAACAACAGGAGCCAAAAATAAAAAAAACAAACACAGCATTTTTATTAAAATCTGAAAGAATAATAAAACCTAAGACAATGTTTTTATTTGTACATTTAAAATAATAATCCATAATTACAGAGAAAGACAAATGAAAATCTATTGATGTTTAATTCTATCAATTCTATTCAAAAACTATTTACTGTTTGGGAACACATAATCTGTGTATGCAATCTGTTGCTTTTAGATAACATTATTAAAACCAGTTAGCATGATCACTTAAGGTCCAAAGCTCAAACCTGAAACCTAAACGCATTTAAATTGGGTTTAATGTCGTTATCAAATCCAAGTTCTGACACCCAAGCCAATGGAATACAGCACAAATGGCCATCAGAACTTATTCTTGGTGGCATAAAAAACTGAAACTGACTGTATAGTTTTATAGCTCGGGTGGAATTGGAATGTATATAATCAATATTGAATGTCTATACAATAGGAGTGAATTTCTGGATATCAATTGGATCAAACTTTTTTGTAAAGTGCTACACTTTGATTCACAACGAAGTTTGTTTTGCTGTTTCTACATGGTATCAGTATCATCATTTTGTTTTGTTTTTTTATAAGAGTTTGCACAATACATGCTGAACAATGAAAGTATTCCTAAAACACAATAAAACATGACTATGCAAATTATATTTATGGACCCCTCTTTTTTTAAATGAGGGTGCAAAAGGGAAACTGCAGTACTGAAGGTACCTTATTTAGATCCTTTGAATTATGCCTTTTGCTTGCAATGATTCAAGTAAAAAAAAAAAAGCCATGGCACTGAAAAAATATTACTGTTGAAGGTGTGTTCATTCGTAAGATTTTACACTGAAACACGTTGAAGTTGAACAGAGCTGTGTCGCCATCTCCTGGTGAGTCAGGTGAAGAAATGTTTGAACTGACATTTTTTTAATTTTGTTTAGCCTGCGTGCTGTTACAAAAGAAACAAATATAACTGTATGGATCACACTCTGCAATTAATTACTATAATAATTATTATGATCAGTATCAATAGTAGTGGCTGCAGTAGTAGTGTTATTATTGAATTTCCAATATATGTATTGAAATGTGTACAAAGTGAACTCATATTCATATCCCATAATTACCTATTACTGTGTTGGAATTTTTGTTATTCTTGTATAATAGCATGAATAGTCTCTAGCTCGTGCATATGTCAATGTTTCTATTTCTGTTCAATGTGTACTGTAATGTGCCTACCTTAAGTAAATAATAGTTTCAAACAACCCAACAACTACTTGAAAACGTTTTCCATTAAAAGCAACAGCTTATTATTCCATGGTATGGCTTATAGGAAGTGTAAAAGGGATAGCTCAAATTTTAAAACTGAGGTTCTGCAAAAGACCTGATATATCCTATGAGCAGCAGATAACTTGGTGTCTTCATTCAGTATAAATCCAGATAAGTTGGTTTCAGAAGTCCACAGTGAACTTATACTTCAACTCCAATCTCAAAAACGTCAGACCAGTTTATGTGAACTTTTTTTTGAACCCTTTCATGCATGAATTATGATCCTTTGTGTCAGATTTTTTTTTTCCATTTTTTAAAAAATTTTTCTTAAGGCATAAAAAAAGGTAGGAAAATTTTTTTGTAAAAATAATTTTTTTTTTATTTTTTATTTTTATGTGATCAATTGTAATTTTGTCCAAATACAGAGTTGTTATTTGAAAAATACATCAGTAGTACTGTTCCTTAGGGGTTATCTGATGTCACAATATTTTTTTTACTTGCAAGAGTCGTCTACAGTAGAAGGAGGGACCGGGTCGGTTCTCATGCTTTTTTGTCTGTCGGCCATATTGTATTTAACAAAAATAATTTCTTGCATTTGCAGCTGATGCCCAGTAGTTGATGGTATATTTTATGATGCATTAGTGTCCACTTCAGTGGTCTGTGTGCATTTATAACATAAAAATCCACAGGAAGCACAAGAAAATGGCTTTTAGATAGCTGTCCACTGTAGTGACCACTATGCATGAAAGGGTTAAATCAACCTTTAATCTGCTGGAAGATTTGAATAAGGGACTTTTTTAACAGAAGTAGGACAATAAAAAGAAAATAGAGGGAGAAAATGCTACACCATCAACGTACGTACTAAAAACTTACTATGAAAAAAAGCGGTTTCAGTCAGAGTAACTGCCTAACAAAAGCTACACTGGTGTAAATGACTCCTATATTTTTGTTTTACTGAAAGCTATACTATTGATCTGTAACCAATTTCTTTGAAATGAAAAAAGCTCAGTGAAAACGTTGGAAAAGAATACCAAAATGTATTGGAATTCTTAAGGGGATTTTACCTCAAACATTTTGTGAAGAGGTTCCAATTGTGGAAATAACCTGAGCAGTTACACAGGTTTTTTGGTCTTTAATAAATGTGAATGATCATCTTTTTGCAGATTCCTACATAAAATGGTTTTTCATAATATATTTTTTGCAAAATTTGGGTCCCCAAACATCAGTGATAATAGACTCTTGAGGTGTCAGTGGTCTTCTATCACCAACCTTAATTACCCAAGTCAGAACAGTGATTAGGTTGTGTTAAAAAAAAAGTCAATTTAATAAAGAAAATGATTTAAAGGTTCATAGGACAGGATTATTGTTCTATGAAAACTTAACTTAACCAGTTAAGTTTTTTAAATCGTTTTAGGAAGGCAGAAGTAACATTAAGTCCAGGCCTTAATGCATAGAAGACAAAAAGCAAAAATGGCAACTTTGTAAGATACATATTTCTAAAAATAATTTCAAAAATAATAAATTTGGTTTAAAACTTTTTTTATTTAAGACAGAGATCATGACAATAAGATCATGACAATAAGTAAAGTTAAAGAAGTCTATATCAAATTATATCTACAAATGTATCAGTTGTATCAATTAAAATATTTAATAGTAAAGTTAAACATAAATCTTATATATAAAAAAAAACTGAAACCTAAAAGAAAAATTGATAAAAGTACTTCTATGAAAATATTTTTTTAAACCCAAGATTATGTACAACAGTTTGCATGTGGGTGAAATTCAATGGAATGTAACAACAATGTGTAAAATAAGGTTAAAGTAAGAAAACTGCAGAAAACAAAACACGTTCATGTCAAAAGTGTACATATAAACGAGATCCCCTGGGTTTGGTTGAAAGACAGGAGTTTTGCTTTCAACTGTACAATAAACAGCAAAAGTTGTTTAATTAGAACTGATATAAAATGAAAGAGGGAAAACATCAAATATTGTATTCTAATGGGAGGGTTTCTTCTGATGCTCTGCCATGTTCTAATCAATCACATAACCTCATCTTACAGATTCCTGTGCCAATTTATTCCAGTAGCATGCAGCACTTAAAGCAACACTTCACATTTCACCAAAGACTTTCTGCTTTTTGTATGCATCCTCTTCAAAACATATTCACATACAGACTTAATTAGAAGAAAAAACAAGTCTTCCTGCACTTCCAAACACAGAGTCTTTGTTTGTGATAAAGCATTAGATGACAGTAAGATGGTTTCACAGAGGTTTGCTGTTAGTAGACACCAGGGTGTGGCTGGGCTGTCTGTTCTTTAGCCAGCAGTACCCCAGGATGGCAAGGACAATGACGATGGCTATACCCAGGACAATGGCAATGGCAACAACACCTGTCCAATAATGACAAACATTTTGGTTAAAACAGATCAACATATGGATATTCAATGCAACTTGAACTGCAAAATTGAGCTGAATAAACTTTGAAGTTTGACAGAAAAACTGAAACCCATTTTCATAGTTAAGACACAGAAAAGACAAATTACAGGTTAAAAAAAAAGAATCATTTTAAACTGGCTTCTTTGTCTCACTTGGAGCTTACTCCATTAGAGCACTTTTGGGATGTGGTGGAAAAAAATTCTCACCGTGGACTAATTTGTAGCAACTGTTTGATGAGGTCATGTCAGTACAGACCAAAATTGGCCAGCAAGTTATACTTAATAAAGTGGATTGTGAGTGTACCTTAGGATTTCTTTTACAATTTTTGTTTATGCCTGAAGATGTGTTTGTTTTTTTCCTGGATTAAGCTACTGAAGGAGCTACTACTGTAATATCTTCCATACTCTTTCCCACAAACTGTAGGAAAGACTAAGTGATACTGTTTGTGTTTTCCCTCCAGTCAGTTGAAGCTGATGCTTCTCACTGGTAAACCTAGTTCTGGTGGAGGTTTGCTCCAGTTCTACAAGGGTTTTAACTCCACTTTTGCCACATTATGTGGCAACATTTGCTAATTTTGAGACAAGACTGATTAAATATCTGACTGCAGTGTATAATAATTAAGAAATAAACAAGACTGAACGTAATCAGGTCTGAATGAGTCTAATACCTGGACTGTGCTGGAATAAACCAGACTATTCTGAAATCATTTCAAACCAAATGGGATTTTACATATATGGATATGACTGACCTTGTTAAATCCGAAACTATACAGACAAACTGAACTAAAGTCATTGCAAGTCATTTGTGTTATTTTACTTGTTTTACTCAAAATATGTCAAAAACTGCTAAGCTTCCTGCATTTAATCTCTACTGAAGACTTTGTGGTTCAACCCATTAATTATACTTTATGCAAATCATTCCAGTAATATGTCCTCTATACGTTAACCTAGTTTAATACTATCAAGGGGGAAAAAAGAGGTTGATTACTTGTATTGGAGTCAGTCTCTTGTTTCTCAGCTTTGGTCTGTTTGTCAAATATATCGCTTTCTGTAATAAAAGAAAACACATATGCATGACACATTCTAAAAATAGACAAAGCAATGTCAAAACTTGAATATATTCCATATTGGTTGATTAATAAGAGCACATGATAACAAATCAAAGGTCTAAAGAGGCAGAAATAACATAGTTTTGCATCTACAGTGATTCTTTGAGTCATGTATAAATGGCGTGCCAATCCAACTTCAAATAACAAACTCACCTGTCACACCATGACATTCTCGGATACATTGTTCCTTAGATTCAAATCTGTTATCGTTTCCTTCACAGCCTCCGTAATTGAAGCGGGTGCAACTCTGCGTCCGGGGATCATAGTACCACTTTGTAAAGCTATCCCTGCAAGTTCCTGTTTCTGGCTCATCCGTACAGTACGCTGTAATAAAAATAAAAATAAATTACAAAAATGATAAAGTCTATAATTTCAAAACAGAGGACTAAAGCATGTATCTGTGATATATGAAGAGTATATTCAGGAAGAAGGAAGGGAAGTGAATTAGAAGGCAGAAATCAACAGGGAATGGAAAATTCAAACCACCTCTCTTTCCAGCCAAGTTAAGGTCCAACAGAGTACGAAAGTTGCTTTGAACTGATAAACAGACAGGACATAATTAATGTTAACAATAATTCTAATATGGCATCTAAAACATGTTGTAATCAAAGCATTTAATTAAATTAGTCAAATGAGAACTAGGTCTGGTTTGCATGGCAAGCTCTTACAGTCATTGCAGTTCTTCTCGTCTGATTCATCCGTGCATTGTGCAGTGTCATCGCACTTCAGTCCTCTATCCAAACAGCAACCATTATCACACTTGAATTGATCAGTGGTACATGGAGCTCCACACTTTTCTTCTGTGGCACAAACACATAGATAATATTCAGCTGGGCCATCTTATAATTCTACAAATAGCAGCATGCACTGTTACAAGTGAAAGCAAAAAACTAATAAACTTAAAGACATTCGTTGACCACGCAGACAATAAAAACTTTCTATGAATATTAAAATGTCTAATTGTGAATTTACATTTCTTCTTATCAAAATACCTGCTAAAATAAAGTGCTAGTTTTTACCTGCAACATGCAGACTTCGCCCAGATGGACCACCTTTATCAAAAACAAAGAAAAATTATTGCTTGCTGCAAACAATTGCAGCAAATATTGAGAGAGTCATTCTTGCTCAGGTATTTAGAGAAATATAGGGTATGCAATGTCTGTCTGCATGAAATAAGAGGTTGTTTTGGTTAGTCTAAAAAGTTAATCAAAATACACTTTAAGAGACCTTAAAGCTGGAGTATATAACTTGTATTAAAAATATATTATTTTACATATTTGTTGAAACAGGCCGCTGATGACAGCAGTTAATGGTTTTCCTCTAATGACATGCTGTTTTTCCAAAATTAGCACATTTAGCTGTGAGTACATTTTGTTGATTGACAATGCTAAGACCTTCTATGATTGGCTATGATTGGTTGTTTTTGGCCGAGATGACTTCTGAGCAGTGAATTTCTTCAGACAGCAATAATAGCTCATGGAGGAGGTGGTGGAAATCGAACTTTTCACAGCTTATCTGTCTCCTAACATACTGTCATATGGTGACAGTTTCAACAAATATTTTTAAAAAAACATTTATTTGTAAAAGTTATATACTGAACCTTTAAAGAACAACAGTCCTTACAATTGAAAGTTCAGATCTGGTGAGTTCAAGTCTCTAAAATATTATAACATAAAAGATTATAATAATTTAGTAACTCATGAAGGCTATTAGTTACCATAGTAAAAACTATTAAGAAAAATAATAATAAAACTATGTATCATAACATTCCATAATATTTTAGACAGTTCAATCAACTTCTGACATCCAATTTCATATTCAACAAAGATGAACTGTTTCTTGAATCAGCCTTCAATCAGGAAGTGGGTTGCCCAAATGAAGTTGCAAATCTGCTTCATTTGAGCAAAAAGATTACTTCAAGCATTACTTAATATTTACTTGTAACTGGTTACCCTTTTTAACTCACAAAGCTCTCACAACACCTTGGACCTGTTTAATATAGTTTATTTCTATATTTATGGTCATGCATGCAACCGACAAGGAAAAACCTACAGTATTTGCAATTAAGAAAACTATTACTTAGTTATTACATTACCAAGTAATCAGCTTTTTAATAGGGAAAAAGCTGATTTAAAAAAAAAAAAGTCAGTTAAAAAAAACCCCCAAAAAACTACCTGTGCCATGACAGGCTTTCCGGCATTCCTCCTCCTTAATGTAGTTGTTCTTATTCTCCAGGCAACCCCCAAAGATGAACTCCTCACACTGCTCTGAGGCAGCGTTGTAATGCCAGCGTTTGAATGAACCACGGCACGGACCAACTTTCTTTGGAACCATGCAGTGGTCTGAAAGGACAACATATAAAGACTTAGGATCAAAACTAAAACACACACATGTTGTTGACAAACTGCATGAAACCTCTAATCATCTAAGTTTACTCACAAAATCAAGAACTTTGTAAACAGGTACATGTCAACTAGATTATTATAAAAAAAAAGGAAAAGATTTTTTTGTAATTTATATCATAAAGTGAAACCTCTGAATAAGGTTAATATTCAGTAACATATTTCTGTAAATTATGTACTAAGAACCCAAAATTCTGTCTTTAAGAAAATGTTAAAATTATTTTTAATATAGAATTTATGCAATGGACAATTTAATAAGTTATATAATCATGGAGAGAACTATTGTCTTGAGAGTTGTCCAGCAGACAGATACACCCTCCAAAAGGAGGCTAAGTCACAATGTTAAAGAAGATGGCCCAGCATTCCAATGGAAAGTAGTGTGGAAGGAAAAGACATCGTAAAAAGTGTGCATAAGTAACAGGAATAAGTGCTATTTCAAAGGTTTCGAGGAAATTCACAAGGTATACGCTGTCATTTTCCTTTCCAGCACAACCAGAAAATGAGGATCTCAACCTGATTTTGACATAAGTGAAATATTGAATGGATGAAAGCCATTACTGTCAGTGAACTGAAGCAGCTCAGTAAAAACCAGGATGCAACTCCAAATAGTGATAAAAAGATTAAAATAATAATAAAATAAACATACAAATTTTCAAGAGAACAAATAGCTGCTGCACTTACACATGCTGCCATCATGTACACACACATTTACAGAAACTTGAGATTATGTATATATTAGTGCTGTCAGCCAATTATAAAATGCAATCAGATTAATCACACTCTAGCTCTGTGATTAATCACAATGCCTAATATTGCAAAATTGAAAAATAAATATAAAACACAGTCATGGTTCTTGCAGGAATGGTGCCCTGAGAAAGCCCCTCTCTGTTGAACTCCCAACTACCTAAAATGCCTAAAATGCATTGTTTTATTTGTAGCAGAAAGTTTTTAGTTCTCTGGTGCCCCAAACCTTTCAGATGTCGTTCTGAGTGAATGCCTAATAACCCATATCAAAAATGCCACTTTATGCATGTTTTCAAAAAACGTTTAAGAAAATGTTTTATTGTCTCAACCCTGTCTGAAGATTCTAAGTTTTTCCAAGCTTTTATATTCAGAAAGGTTTATAGGAAGTCTTTTAGTTTTAAATGTTAATTTGGAATATCCCTCTCCATTCATTTTCTATGGAACGTGGGCAATCAGGTGACTGTGTGTGTTTTCTGTGTGTATCAATCAAATCGGCAGAATAATTGCACTTTTAGAGGCAATTCTGATTTGTAAAGATTTGCCTGAGTTTAGTTTTTTGTCCCCTAATGTCACATTGTCAGGGAAAAGAAAATTAAAAAGGCATGAGGTTAGGCCAATGTGATTAACCCATAATATTTTTCTAGAACAAGGCACCAGACATAGGGCTCATTTCCTTCAAAGTTTCTACCAAGTTCCCATTTTAATATTATGTAACTGCTAGACATGCACTAAAGTTAAAAAAAATCATGAAGTGGTGTGTTCTGAAAACAAAAGAATGTTGAGAAAAGCAGATTTGGGTAATCTCATTGTAGTTAATGATACACTCTGCATCAGCATTCATTTAAAGAGCAGCTTTTGTAACACATTGCAGAGAAATGTCACCACAAAAATTAATTTAAACAAGATTTTCCACTAAGCGACTGAAAAACTATTAATAAGGAACTGAGCTTCAGTGTGGGTGGGACATTTCTAGTACTTATAAAGTCAATAGAATTTTGAGAGTTAAGACTCCTGTTCACTTTTATTCAATTCACACTGCAACAATGATAAAAGTCTTGTTGTGCAACAACCTGAAACCAGACAGGCAAGTTTTGTTGAGTTGGGGGTGGAGAGATGGTATCAGGGGAGCAGTAAAAAAAACAAAACAAAATAAACACTGACTGTAATACTGCGTTCTATTTTCTCAACAGAACCCATTTCAAAGGAAGTAATCTGGATTATTCAGTTATTCCATGCTAATGGCGGCGTCCTACCTACCATCAGCTGATCCATTTTGTTTCCTGTACAATGTTAGTTTACTGTGTAATTATATAACCAGTCAGGTTCTTATCTCTGCTTCCTTATTGTGTGTGAGCATGTCTCAACTCGTTTGGTTCCAACTAACATAGGATCCTCCAGCCCACAGAAGCATGCAAAGAACAACCAGAAAAACTGAAAAATCAAGCTGATGGGAAATGATCCTTCCATCTTGGCACAAACAATAAAAGTTATGGCTAAAAAACATGAAAAATCCAAGAAGAAAAATTTGAGAAATCAGAGTTGTTTAGATGTGCCACAGAGATTTCAATGGAAAAAGCGAGGTAAGACAGGAGGAATGCCTGAACAGACACCAACACCAACCGAAACTCTGGGTGTTAGTTCCTTAAACATACTCTAAATTGTGTCCTGCTCTCAAGACTTCAGTGACGTCTTATTAGTTACTACATTTCCTAAGCACTTGGATAGTGATGCATTTATCACTGTTCTGAAAGCAAACTATTTCATAATTTCCTCTTTTTTTTCAAGCACGTGCGTGCCATAGAACTCTTTCTCTGGATTGGCCTATTTAATGTGTTTTTCTGCATATTTACGGTAAATGGCTTGTACTTGTATCACAGTTAATTTAGTTCAGAAGACCTCTCAGTCATTCACGCACACTTTCACACACTGATGACACTTCTTTTCAACAGAAAAAGCTTCATTTACAAAAGATTGAAGCACAATTTAAGAATTAAACATTTTTCCAATATCTTAATTGAATATGGCTTGTCTTTAAGGATATAGTGAGTTAAATGAGCTATATGTGAAGGCTTGGGTAGGCAGAAGGGAACCACATGACATTAAATGTGGATATGAAACATCCACATGGCATGTCTGAAATACCTGAGGTCAGGACAAACACCCCTCGGCAATCACACACAAAACAATCTTAAATACAAAGTTACAAAATGGTGAGAGGGAAAACTGGCAAGAACACGTCTGAATTTACCAATAAATAATAACATGAAACAATAACGTGTAACGAGGATATCATACCTTTTCTTTCTATTCCTGTCTTTCAATTTATAGTCTCATTTGTATCCACAATATACATTTTTTATTCATTACTACTTCCAAATCATAATGACTTACCTAAAACACTGTGTATCAATTTGTTTTCTTTGCCATTCATACAGTAAAGATAAATAAAAATATTTAAATGTCACCCATAATTTAAATGGATAGTATTTTCTAAAAATGTATGTTTTGTTATATTAAACAGTTCCATCTCGTACCTGGGTACAAATCAAGCAAACTACAGAGTTACAAAATTGTCAAAGGAGAAAAAAAAACAACCAAAAAATAAATAAATAAAACAGTGATCCGTTTTATTGATTTGGAAGAGGAGACACTCACGCTCTGACTCGTCAGGGGTCAGGACCAGGACGTTGATCGTAGTGCTGTCTGACTGACCAGCATGGTCCGTGACTGTCAGGCTAAACTTGTACTTTCCAGAAGTTAGATTGGATACAGTGATCTCATCAGGAAAATTTGACTTCTGCAAAAATAAGGAGGACAATACTCAGTTACTCAATTACGGTCTCAGCAGTGTTGTTAAAATAAGGTGCAGGGGACATTCTGCAAAATTGCTAATTAAGTATGGCAATAACAGGTCGGGAATTAAAGTTGCTTTTCTTACCTCAATGATCGCATATGGGTAAATGGTAACCATGGTCCATTTGAAGGTCAAAGTCTGCGGATCTTCATCTCTGCTCTGGAAGCCGCTCAGTCTCACAGACTCTTTTGGCTGGACCACTATGTCATAACCAGCAATGGCCACTGGCGGAGAGTCCTTTTTTTCTTCTTGGATATGAAATACATAATTAAAGATGATAAGGATGACACATAACCTCAGTTGGATCACCAGGAAACAATTATTAATAAGCAGAGGAAAAAAAAAGAGCATGACATTCTCAGCAACTTCTCACTTCCAGACGTGTGTGAACATGAAAAACTTAGACATTCTGATCTAAATTTGTCGTCCTCATAACAAATAGTGATGGTAGAGAAAGGAGCTATTCCAGTTTGGAGAGTAGACATTTTTTGGATTTTCTTCAGACTTATTTTGACTTGGACAAAAACAATAGTTCTTCAAGTCTTTTGAAAGCAATATTTCCAATATTTCCTATCCTGATTTTCCTCCAAATTTATACTTTAGTGGAACAATGTAGAATTCGGATGAGTGAAAGAAAAATGCATTTTTATCCATTGTAATCTCACAATGGATAAAAAAAGCATTTTTTTCTTTTCCCAATGAAAAAATGTATTTCATTGAGACTAATGAAATACAATACACACAGAAAACATGCAACCTATATCACTGCACATGCATAAATACAAGGAAAGCTTGTTCAGGGCACATCTGACAGATATGTTATGCAAATTTGGGCAGTAACATCACAGGATGAAGCATCGACCCTTATAAGCAACTTTAGCAGACCAGGATGTCAGACTGAAAAAAATAGGACAACCAAAAATGATAACAAAACTTTTACTCTTCTTTTTAAAACAACAATCTTAATTTAAATATCTATCATACAATAACAAACTCAAAAAAGTAAAAGAAAACATTATGTGTCCACTTTTTGCTTGTAAAATGCATGCTTCACCCTGTGACATCTGGATAATTAGATTTTCAACACTCACAAAAAAAAGTATTATTATTTTCGTTTCTTTTTAAAAAATGTATTTTCATTTGGAATCAAAACAAAATCGACCCATTCTGAAAGGATTTTGTTTTCAAATTAAAAACTCCTAATCCTGGCTGGATGGAAGAATCATTTTGAGGAGTCAAAATGGATGAGAAGATATTTAAATTAGATTTTTATATTCAACATAATAATAAAAGACAACTGAAACGCACAAACATTCTGAATATTCAGAGACCCTCCACACCTCCTCTTGCCTTGTGTGATGTACTTCGCCCCCTGACGTCACTCATGTTCACAATGCAGTAAATTTGCTATTTCTGTTCAATTAAAAATAACTCAATAATTAAATTTGATTTTGCCACAGCTCAGGGCAGGGTGTCACACCTACTCTCCTACTTATTCCTGTTTAGAACATCACGTCCACAAGATGGTTGCTTAATTAGCTGCCTAGATATGAACACGAAAACCATCTGATAACTTCTTCAGCTTTCTTTGCAGGTTATGTTTTAAAATTACAGTTATACATGAAAATGAAACTATGTTTTTACTCATCTAAAATCTAACAATTGGTTTATTATTGCAAAAGGCAGTCATCAAAGCATTTCCCAGTTCTACAGTATTTCGGTTGTATTTGACGGAGGTTTACACTCACCTGTGGGAGCATCGTGTTTTATGTAGTAGTCCTTAGAGAGAGACTTCAGGATGTAACTGAAATATCCTGACTTCTTGACAAAGCGGCAGGCGTATTTCTTGTTGTATAAGCAGTCAAACAAATAGCAGGAGTTAATGGTGCCCTCGCCTTGGTTCTCCATCAGAGCGACGTTGCACCTCGGGTCCTTACAGCAGGACGCTACGCAGTCCATGTAACTCCCCACTTTCGGCGAGGAGAGAAACGTGGCCCCTTCATTCACCGATTCATTGGCATTGACCATAAAGTTGTCTTTACCTGTATCGAATTTGGACAGGCAGGTGTCGGCAGTGCTCTGGCCAGCGGTGAGGTGTAAAAAGCCAACTAGAAACAAGAGCGCTGCGAAGTGGCATCCAAAAAGTAAATTCATTCTAATCGTCTCCTCGAGATTCCCACTCAGTTAAAAGCAGAAGTTGTGTGAAAGAAATCTGAAGTCAAATTGAGAAGAAAAAAAAAAAGTGTCCGTCTTATTTAAAAAGGAGGGTTCTTTCCGCACAAGGAGTGAAACACAAGCTTTCCGTCCTCCAAAGGAAGTCCTCACGAAAGTAACTAAAGAATTACTTCCTGGTAGTCAAATACAGGTACCCTTAGCGCCTCCACAGAATTAAAAAAAAAGGAAACGAAACAAACACTCATGAAACTCTGATGTCGACACAAACCCGAGCATTGACAACATTTCTCAGATGACTCACCTGAGAAACAACAGGAAGTGAAATTCCACTCCCGATGCCACTCCCTTCTGACTGAAGCTACGACAACGAGAAGGTGAGCGTGTAAGGAAAACAGCGGCTGACCAACAGTTTCACCCCCACTATTTGGTAAACAAGGCAGTCAGGGGAAAAATAGAACCAGTGAAATATTGATACAAAAGTTATTAAAGTTGGGTAAACGAATTGTAACTAGTGAAATTATCAGCACCACAGCTGTCACTGCTACGACTTGAGCTTGTTGTCGCTGCAAATTATTTAAGGTTCCCTGACACTTAAAAACTTTTTTTTTATTATTTTAAATATGACTTTTAACATATCGCCATTTCTACGTTTTTTTTTTGTTTTGTTTTTTTGTTTAGTCTTTTTCTTATGTTGTGTTGTCTGACAAAAACTCCACTGTGGCACATCATGCAATTTAGTTCAGAGTCCAGACCCAAATTACATCTGGACTATTTATTAACTCTGACTAATCCTTTTGTATCTTGGCCCAGTTATGATTACCAAGGTTGTTTCTATTTGCTAAACCCCAGCAATGGTAGATTATTTTTAGTACTTTATTCAAATTCATACTGAAATTACTTCATTTCCAAACAATGTGGAAGTGCCCAGATGAATATGTCATGGCTCTGTAAGCCTCTGTTGAGTTAAATCACAATTGAGTTGAATGGAGCCACACCTGTTTATGTATTTAAGATAACATCTTAAACCCTGCTTTCTTGTGTGACATCATGAAAAAATGAAAACAAATCAGCCTAGGAACTGTAAACCTCACCAAATCTGGTTCGTCCTTTGGTATAATTTCAAAATGTCCAACAGTATTAATTAATCAATTCATTAATCAGTTTCAACAATTATATGTAAGTGTAAACATCACTGCTCCTGCCATTGCTCAGGAAGGACATAGGTTCTTTGTCCCAGAGACGAACAATGAATAAAGTCCTGGACTGAAAGGCCATTCAGAAAGAAAGAAGCTGTTACTCCATAAGCAACACAAAAAGCCATACTACAGTTTGTAAATACACTCTGAGATGAAGACCTTAATTTTTGGAGACATGCTCAGTGGTGTTAGCAAACTGAAAATGATGTGTTTGGCGTAACGACCACCACAATATTTTGAGCAAAAAGAGGGAAGCAGCAGCCTCTATACAGCCAAAAAGGCCAACTCTTTATAAATCATTCAGAAATACAAAGAAGCCTAGCTGGTTTTTGTATGTAACAGAGTAGCTCTTTAAAGTGTATCAGCTTACACTTTGTTAAAGGAAAACTGCATGTCACAAAAGTCTATTGTTTTTCCATCATCCTAGGTTGCACCTCTATAAAACTGACCGTAAAAGCGATTATTAATGAGTTCTGAACCCATATGTAGCAGACCTTAAATGTGTCATCTATTTTAGTTGAAGTTTTCACCATAAGGTGTCTGAAATTTACTTTAGAAATGCTGCCATCCCCATCATTCACAGTTGGGGTGGTACAAGCATCCCCATTTTTTCCTCTATGTAACTATGGTCAGTATGGCCAAGCAGTTCCACTTCAGTTTCATCAGACCACAGGACATGTCTCTCTTGAAGTACAGACTGAGGGGCCTTTCAGACCCTGTTGGTACAGGTTACGTTTCACTGTGATGTCACTGAATTACCAGCACAATTCTCTTCATGATATCTTGGATGATTTCTTTTGACTTTCCCATTGTGTCAAACAAAAAAGCAGTGTGTTTAATGTGTAGCCTTACAACTTATATCGACAGGTGTGCCTCCAATTAACTGAAATGGGTCAGCTAACCTATCAGAAGTTTGTGGAGGAAACCCAAATGGTTTGACCCATAAACTTTTGGGTTATGGGTGAACCAGGATAACTGTTTAAAAGACAAACATCTTGGATACTGACCAAATGTATGCAAACATTTTGATGTTTACATACATTCAAAGGCTTACATGTTCTCACCACACTTACTGACATTTAGCAAATTGAAATAATGTTTGTAATAATAACTAAAATAAAACAGGAACAGTTTGGTCTGATCCAACATCAGACATTGAGAAAAATGTTTTTTGTGTATTTTTATTTAGTGTATCTAAATGTCTGGTTTCAATAGTTTTTGCAGTTTCTGTATCAACATCCGCAATGAATGCCCCTTAGAAGAAACTAGAGCATATTTGATCTGATCTCATTTCATATTTTGCTTTCTTGTATGGTAGCAAATGGGTTATGGGTATTACAGTAAAGTATGTGGTTTTTGTGCAAAATGCTATGTGCATGTCTGGTTTCTATTTTGCTCCATGTGTCGCTATAGATTACCACAGACCACAGCAGAGCAGCACTTTCTGACAGTAATCTGACATGCTAAAACACCCATATAGCATTATAATGTAATTATCAATAACATCATGGTGCATATACCTTATGTGCAAATGCTTAAAAAGTTAAAATCTGTAGAAATTCAACCACAGAGATAAACAAGTATATAAATGAAAAAATGAATTATGTAAAATCTAAAGCCTCTCTGCATGCATATTTGCATGCATAGAAGTGCTGTGAAATGCTTAACCAAGGCTTTAAAAGTAGACAAGCATAAATCTTATGGGAGGGTGTGGAAAACACAATGGGATGATGTGAATTATGCATCCTCCCATTGTGGAGGATGTGTAGAAATGAGCATAATATTAAGGGGGCGGGATTATGTGTTTTCCAGGCACATAGTGCCATTTTATAGCACGATCAAGTAACTGTTAAGTTGTTGTAAAAGTGCTATGTATATCAAATATGACTTAAAAGAAATGTTACTTCCTAATTTAATGCGTTGAAATTGGGTTTCTGTCTATTTAAAAACTCCTGCTTTTTCTGAAATTCTGCCCCCAGGAAGTCATCACAACATTGCATGTATGGTTAATTTATCTATAGCTTTTGAATCATTATCCAGTTCAATTATTTAGTTTTTTTCTTAATATCATGAATGACAGAGAAGAACCAAATACAATGCCCTTTACCAAGGGGTTTCATGGAATTACATAGAAAAGCAGATCCACGGACTTGTACTTGACTATGAGCTTGCACTGCTTTTAATAAAATAAGATTAAGTCATTTCCACATATTTATTATTTTAAGCTCAGTCAGTCACACCAATCTCTGACTTATCAAAACACACAATTCAAGTTTGAGTATAGTTTAGCAAGTATTTGCATAGAGAGGGAATGCTTTTTCCTGACATGACTGTAAGACAACAGATTAGCTTGTAGATTGCATCAAACGGTTGTTTGGAGAGCTGATAATCCCAGAATGTGACAGTCTGTTTCAGTTCTCGAAAACTGAGCAGGGGAGAGTTTTTGCCTGCTTTACCGCACTCTTCACTGTGTTTGGTTACAAAATAAACTCAGACCCTCATTCAACCTTATTTGCCACAGATGTTGTTTTCTTAAAACTTATTATTTGTCTTTGGGAAAGTTCAAGTTCTTAGCCTTGAGTCGCCTTCTATCTTGAAGGATGACAAAACATGTCTCTGTGTCTAACCATAAATTTACCCCAGAGAAACAAAAACTCATAGATTTTATGTATATGCTTTAAAAACTTTATAATTGCCACACAAAGTCACTTTTTATGACTTTTATTATTTTAGAAATACCTGTTCAGTCTCTTGTTAACAAAAATAGTATTCAGCTCATCACAAGACAGTAAAATGCAACTAGAGGTATTGAAGACAACTTGTTGAAGTTTAAACACTATTCATCTCTTTTACGCCCACAGTGTGGCCATCTTCTGATGTATGTGGTTATTCACCATATCACAGAGTTTTAATAAATTGGCTGAGTGTGTTTTACAATGTAAACCCCTTTTTTATCCATTTAATCTGATTCGACCTTTCATGGTTTTCCGTCCTTTATCCAGCAGGTGGCAGTGTTATTCCATCACCAGCTAAAGACATTTTTAAGGGTGAACAACTTGTTTATTTCCAAAACCTGCTTTTTAGCTAATTCTGTTTGAAATTCAATGCAGTTATTGTTGTATAATTTATATTCCCATTACTCTTAACCCTGCTTTGATAAGTGTAGTGACACTGAGCTTGTTTATGAGGTTAGTCACCAATCTATTGGTATGAGATGAGTCATGTAGCCACATATAAAGAGTTGCAGAGGATCAACTGCTTACCCCTGCCACATTTGCAACCATAAAGGCTGGCCTCCTTTATGATGAAAGATTTGCTGTTTCAAAGACTTACTCTAATTCCTAGTTATAGCTAAACTAAGTCAGAGCAAACTCAAATGTGGTATGCATGGACTTAACTGGGCTTTGACGGTGAAAGTCTACCCACTTTAGCCACACAGTGAGGCAGCTTGTTGACTTTAACTGCTTTTCGATTTTTTTCTCACTGTAATGAGCCACCCAGCCCAGGTAAGAGGTGAGAAGGTCTAACATGGGTCTCTTCTGGTGTTTTATTTTAACCAGCCTCCCCATGCAGAATCAAGAAAACCAGTATGGGATGAATGAATGAATGTGTTTGCTTGGAAAGGTGAGTCGCTAGAAGCACTTAATAATTCAGTGTTTGTAACAGACGGTGCATCAGAGAGTGAACACCAGCAGCTATGAATGATGGATACTGAAAAAAGCCCAAATACCCATTATTCAAGTGGCTATGTGATCTAAGGGCACTCTGGTGCCTCTTATCTGCCGTATTTCTTGTGTACTAACTCTTTGCAGGTAGATGTTTGACCTTGCAGTTGTGTTCCCCTTCGACTTTACAATGTTGATTTCAGGAACTGGGTTTGACATTTGGCTCCAATTTGGCACCCATGAGTACCTAACTTCCCTATGCATTATGTAAGAGTGGGTAACTGAGGATGCCAATTTGACTTCAAGCCTTATTAAACGTACACCTGATAATGGCTGTCATATACAGGACAAAGAAACCTCCATAGTAGAGGAACCCTGGCTCACCTGTCAGGGAGGGACCTGACTATTGTTAGAAACACAGTGCTGTGAAAAAGTTTTCATTTATAAAGGGAAGAAAGATTTCCAATCTGACTCTGAGAAAAAAAATAATTGTGTCCTTTGTTTAAGAATGAATTAACCATTTGTATAGCACATTTAGTGTACAGGACAATTCAAAGTGCTTTACAGCAAAATCAAAAGTTTAAAAGCAGAGATTAAAAAGCATAATTTAAACAAGATAAAACAAATGAAAAACAATCGTAAAGTCATTGACCATTTAAATTAGGGAAAGGAAATGTAGATGAAATACTGTCAGTATTTATTTGCACAGCAAAAAATAACTGTTTTCAGCCTGGATTTAAACATTGTCAGAGTCTAGGCATGCCTCACTTCATCAGGAAGACTGTTCCAGAATTTATTAACATAATATTGAAGCGCAGCCTCGCTGTGTTTGACTCTGGCTACCTGAAGTTCGGAGATGTATTTTTCCGCTAGACCGTAAAGACACTTATACACAAGCAAAGTTGTTTTAAAGTATATTCAGAAAGTCAGTGAAGAGACCTGAGGACTGGACTAATGTGGTTATATTTCCTGGTTCAAGTCAGAACTCTTGCAGCAGCATTCTGGATATTCTTGCAGCTGTTTTACAGTCAGGAAACACATCTTGGCATGATCTAAAGAAATGGATTAATGAAAAAGGTTACTGAAATTTGTCAGTCTGGAAAAAAGTATAGAGCCATTTCTAAGGATTTGGAACTCTAGCAAGCCTTTTTGAGAGTCTTTGTCCAAAAATGGGAAGAGAATTTTCTCAGGAGTGGCTGAGCCACCAAAATTACCAGCAGCTCCTTCAAGAAGACTCAATAAACCTCTAAACAGCTGAAGCACTACAGGTCTTATTTGTTTCAGTGACTGTGTCCATGCAAATGGGCAAAAACAACATCAACTGAAACAAAGTTCCAGGGCAAAAACTATTGCTGACCAAAAGAGGAGTCAAACCCCTATCTCCCAATTCCCAAAGTCACACCTTGATGATCCCAAAGACTTTTGGGGAAATATTTTGTGAGCTGGAGAGACGAAAAATTATCATTCCTTTGGAAATTTAAAAGTGAACAGCATTTTCATAGAAGAACATCATACCAGCCGACAACCATGGTGGTGGTAGTTTGATGGTCTGGGACTGCTTAGCTTCTTCAGGACCTGGAAGACTTGCTATTGTTGATGAAACAATGAATTCTGGTTTGTGGCAGAAAATCCTGTGGGTAAACGTCCAGCCATTACTTTGTGATGTTAAGCTCAGGGTTCTGGAAAATCAGCAAATCCATGTCTGAATCAAAGTTTCAAAAGACTTTTGACCTGGCGTAGTCTAATTAGTGACTTGAATCTAACTGTGATATCTGAAACATTTTAGGGCTACAAAGCAGCAAGACATGAAGAAATATATAAGATGGGAACTACTTAATACTTACATAAGACTATGCGGATGAACCTTCTACTTTTCAATCTCAAGGCAATAATTATTTTAGATACTTCAGTAAGGGATGTACTGGAATGTGATATTTGTTTTATGTGCAATTACCTGTGAAATCGAGAAAAAACTAATTATTATTGTACTTTTTGTTTCATATGAATTCACATATATTCAGCCAAACTGATCATCCCTAGACGATTGCCCTTTCAACTTTTCTTCCTTTTTTTTATTGCTGCAATTGACCTATGCTCTTCTACCTGCCATAAGAAAAAAAAAAAGAAGAGAACAACAAGCAATTACACACTCTGCAAAGTGCACCCCCCCCCCCACACACACACACATATGGAGAGTCATATCTCATTACCATTCTCCTGATAGTGCAGCCAGTGGGTGTTGCAATAGGAGGAGGTGGAGGGAAAGAGAGCAAGAGAACAAGCTTCAGAGAGAATGAGCGAGAGGGAGGACGAGGACAGGCAGGAAACCAGAACCGGCATTAAAGAGATAGAAGAAAAGAGGAGCAGCGTGTGGGAAGAGCAGCCCATCAGAAAAAGAGCTTTCAACATATAGAGGAGGGGAGCCAGTTTGTGTAGAGTGCGTCACAGCCTGTGGCTCTGTCTGTGTGATCCACGGTTCTCTGGAGGCCGTGGCAGCCATGGCGACAGAGCCAGGCACCCAGTCCAGGGTGATGTTTCAGGCGCCGGACAAGACAGAAGACTCGGCACACCGTAAGCTGGGTAAGCTGACAGTGAAGTACAACCGCAAGGACCTGCAGAGGAGGCTGGATATTGAGGAGTGGATCGACGGGCAGCTGCACCTGCTGTTTGACTGTGAGGTAGGAGGAGAGGACTGTCTCACTCTGGTGCTCAGCTGCTCTGCATGCATGAAAAGAAGGTTCAGGGAAAGGGAGCCATAGAAAAGCTCATAGGCTCCTGCCTTGGGTTATCTATCGTGTGGATCATGAAATGGGTGGGAGGAAAGAAGCTGCAGTTTCTGGTTCAGAAACACTCATTTGTCATCAGCCTGACTGCAGCGTCAGCTGTATCCATGCTCTCAGGTTCTTTTATTTTAGTGATAAGATGCCTGAGAGGAATCAGATTTAAGAACATATAGTTGTCTACATAAACTATATGAAGGAGGCTATTTATTCAGACACCACATTGATCAAACATTTGACCTTGTTGCAAATTGTGAAGTTCTGCACTTTAGATTTCTGCAGTTCTGAGACAAACATTCGTATTTACCTTGTGATAAATTACTCCGATATGGTATTGATGGGGAAGGCAGTCATTGGTCTTTGAGTTAAGGCACACAAGGCCATTCCTAAAGAAACTGACTGTTTACAGAATTCTGGACATGGGGTGATGGAATGAAAAGTTTAGTGGAAGGAAGAGTGTGGTAGCAACAGGGACAAGCAGGAGAGCCTCTAGAGAATTGGAAGCAAAGCCTATTCGAGGTTTTGGGGGAGACTTAAAGGTGTGTGGGCTGCAGCCGGAGTCAGGGCCTGAAGAGGTACCAAACACAGACACATCCAGAACATGGGCCGCAACTGTTGCACACCTTTCTTTTTAGCTACCTCTGAGCTCCACATTTCTTATCTAAGATCAAAGTAAATGTTGCTTTTAATTTGGAAAGTGAGGTTTCAGAGTTTGGAGAAAAAAGCTGAGAGGCACAGAACAAAATTTATATTCAGTAATTATTTGAGGAGCCATGTTATTTCCTTGCTGTTGGCCCACCTTGTTTTGTTTAAGTTGTGTTCATGTTTGGTCAGCAAGCTTGCTTCACTCAAACCTCAGAACTTATGAGGTAACGTAAGGAGGAAGATGAAAAACAACGCAGATTATACAAAAGCTGATATTAAGTCCTACTAAACACATCAGCATTGCCACAGGATGATTGAATCACAGAGAAGCCCTGTTCAAGTATTGAGCACATGCACTGCATACTACATGGAGATCATTTTCAATAGGGAGACATTCCTGCGTTTTAAACCTTTTATTCATTGGTCCAATGTACTGAGGAATATAAAAAAAAACATTAGTCAACTTGTAGTTGATTTTCATAATGCTTCATAATGCAATCCCGTTCTGTGGGATACAATCCAATTATGTCAGAGGCTCCATATTGACTTGCTTGGCATACTGTGAGGGGAAACCATGGCAACAGATGTCTCTTCGCCCACATGAGGCTGCTTGGCACGGTTGGAATTAGAGGTGTCCGTTAAGGATTGCGAGCTTCTGGGAAACAGTGTCTCTCAGATGACAAGATCTCCTCCTTTTAACCCAGAGATGGTGGAAACAAATTGTTCTCCTTTTATTTCCAAACCAATCAAGCAAAGAGTTAGTTGCAGCCTCCTCCCATAAGCCAAGGAAATGTACTATTGCTGCAAAAGGAGATGGTGTCTTTCATACGGTTGCAAAATTATCAAAATGTTAGAAGCAGCTCTTAAACTTAGAGAAGGTATATAGCAGGAGTGTAAAGGATTAATGGAGATAAGATAATAAGTCATGGCAACAAAAATACAAGTGTCCACCTCGGCAAGTAGAAAATGCTTGTCTTCAGTATATTTTTCCTAAGAGCAATGCTTTGCTCAATGACAAATTAGCACTTAACTTTCCAATGTTCTGCATGAGTCACTTGTGTAGAACTGGTTGTGGCTTGTCCGTGTGCACCGGGTAGTGTAATGAATTTTGCATGGGCCTTGGGGGAAGGTTACTCTGTTGGTTCTCAGAGTCTTCCACGTGGAAGCATTTACCATCAGTCCCCTGTGTCATAGCCTAAATTATTTATCTGCATTTCTAATTCATACAAGGGCCGCTCGAGTCAGGAGTGGACCCTTAGTTTCACACTTCACACCTTCTGAAAAGTTGGAAAATGCATTTCAAAAAAGTTTGAACAGTACTTTTATGCTTAACATTAGAAATCAAATCTGTAGTTTAAAAAAATGCACTCTAATAAAATATAGTGCATTTAGGAAGCAATAAGACACCTGGAACATACAGTATTTTGTCACATAATTAACCACACAACTTAGTGTTTTTGTGGGGATTGTGTGTGATGAAAGATGTGGAAAATTATAAAGTGGGAAGAAACTGATGCAAAACATTTTATGAAAAAGCATGTTATCTGTAGTTTGCAGTTTCATACAGCATCTGTAAACATCACTAGTCAGGTATTTTCACAGATTCTTGTTAGGATTCAGCTCTAGACTTTGAGTAAGCTTTCTAGCTAATGCACATGCTTTAGTCCAAACCATTCTGTTGTAGCTCTGGTTGTAAGTTTAAAGACATTTTCCTGCTTGAAGCTGAACTTCAGACCGAGTTTATATTCACTCACTGCCTCCAACAGGTTTTCTACCAGGATTTGCTGGTATTTAATTCCCTTCATCCTGCAATCAACTATTAAGCTCTTCTGTCTTTGCAAAAGAAAGACAGATTTCTGACATATACAACTAACAGTTGTCCTATGAAGAAACTATCTCACCTAAGCCGTTACCTCTGTAATCTCTGCTACTTCTCCGATACCCTTTGCCTCCTGACTGCGTCTCTGATAAAAACTCTGATAAAATCTCTACTTGCCCGGCATGCGTGGGTGGATGGCCTTCATTTGGTAGTTGTGTTATATATTTTACTGGCTTTCAATGATGAATTGAACACTACTCTGAGATGTTCAAAGATTGGATGGACCCTATTTACTGTTTACGTGACGTCTGAAGGCAATTAGTTTTACTGATTTATATTTTGGCTTATCGGGTACAATTAGACACATTTACAAAGACTTTTGATCACCATTTCACATATTCCTTCCTCTACTTGGTAAAATCTCAATGAAATACCTTGAAGTCTGCAGGCTGTGATTTAGAGACCAATGTGGAACAATCAAAAATAATTTAATTAAGCTGCATTCCCTCCAGAAATCTGGGCTGCTATTGTTTTTAAGCAGAAGGATGTGGAACTGTATAAGATTAAAATCTCTTTTAACTAATCTCTCTTTCTTTCAGGGTAATTAATGAATGTTTAGACATCTTCACAGCTGGTCCTGCTAACAGGAAAAGGGAAAGATCTGATAACCGAAACACACACCAGCATTATCTCATAACAGACACATTTTCCAGGGCTCAGTTTCCTTTACAAAAGCATAAACACAGGGAAACATGTAAGTAAGGGTTCAGTGATTGTTTCATGTTTATGTTGTGTTGGGATGCTTTTTTAGAAGGATGGCCCAGTGGATTTTGTTACCTAAAATGACTAATTTGCAAATTCTTATTTCTGAATCCTGTCCTCCAAGACAAGTTTTAATATACACGAATGTCAACATTAGTGCCAGTGCTTATTCTAAGTTCAGTCTTTTAACTTCAGAAAATGCTGCAAAGACGTCTGCATCTGAAGGTCTTATTAATATTCAACATTCCATAGACTAAAGCAGTAACTCTCGACAAGATGGAAACTGACTGGATATGACATAAAATCTTGTAAGTTAGAGGAAGGTTAGTGATAACTTGTGAAAAGCATCGCCCTTTAATGTTTAGTGATGCGCTGCATGGATGGCTGTCTGAAGCAGTGAAACGTCAGGGTGGAGGTGGTGAAAAGAAATAAAGTAATTTAACAGTAGTTTTCACAGTCTTTAGCTTTTAGATTTATTCTTACATTCATATTTTATTTATTTTGCATAAAAAAAGAATTTAAGTAAATGACAATGTAATTAATCTCAGCTTGCGGCCTTCGCAGCACAGCAAGATAAAGCATGGAGCAAAGGTTCGGCTATAGATTTATCCTGCAGAGTTCAGCAAAATAACAGAGGGTTCAAACTTGCAACACATATCAATTAGAGGGGCCATGGGGACTCTGAAGAGGCCCCATCTATTTCACTACTCAGCACTTTCACATTGATTACCTTCCTTCCTCATGAGCTGTGCAAGCCCAGTCGTTTTCAGTCAAGAAAATCCCCCATCTGGAAAATATTCCCTCGAAAAACAAGGCCATACTTGTCAAATGTGAGTGCTTACTTCAGATATCATAACTCCATGAACTCTGCTGACTGCACTCCTCATTCTCTCTGAGAGTGGAGCATGGACATATTACAAGCTGGCTATAGGTATTGATCGCCTTGCTGTATTTGCCTTAGATGAGAAAAGAATTTGCTATGAACACTAAGTTGCCATTATAGTTCATAACTTAAAATGCTCTTAGTTATAGTTAAAATTTGACAAAACAAATTTTGAAATGGCGTTATAGTTGCTCATTCTGTATCGCAAAATATCTCAAGCTCAGTCAGGTTGTATGGAGAGTGTCTCTAAACATCAGTTTCCAAGTCTTGCCACAAATTCTTAATAGGAATCAGTTCTGGACTTTAACAGAGTCATTCTAGCATGGTGTGCTTTTATCAAGATGTTTAACTGCAGATCTGGGTGTGTGTGGTGTTATCCTGCCACAGCTGTTTTGGAGCCACTAAAATGTTTTCTTTAAAAAAAAAAAAAAATCCCATTCCCCTTCACATCAATGGTGACCAGCTTCACTAACATGGGTAATGAAAAGCATTCTCAACACAATGTCACACAGGATTTAATTAATACCTATCAGGATAGATAAGCACATCACACTTTTCAGATTTGTACTCGGGGGAGAGGGGAAAGTTTGTGATTCGTAACGTGAAAATATCGAATAACCTTTGTCAGCTACTGCACAACAAACCAATTGAGAATTAATATAGTGCACAGCATGTGTGTGAATAATCCTTCAGTAATGGTTGAACTACATGGTAAAAGGTAACCCATCCATGAAATCTGCTCTTGGTACGTGTAAACATTGGCCAACTAGAGTCCCTTCTGCCTCAGTGCTCTTGAGCACTGCTCATTAATCACTTTGTGAGAAACAGGCCTTATTAGTTTTGCTTATACTGTTAGAATAGCTATATTTTATCTGGGACACTCAGTAACAAAAGTGATACAAAGCTTAAATGGGTGTATGCTATTGGCTTATGAATGATTTAACTATGTGGTGTAGACATTTTAACCACTACCTGTAAAAGGATGACACAGTGCTTTTATAGTTCATTCATTCCTTCTCCAGTTCAAGGCTGTGGGTGGAGGATGGAGCTGACCTGTACCATCACCCTGTTGGGTCAGTTCAGACCAATTAAGTGAGTTGGCTTAATTCAGGACTTTGTGGGGAAAACGTAGAAAAAAATTGGCACAATAAAGCTCCCACCAAAGTTTTGATATTCCATGCCTGTTTTGCAGTGTAAAACTAATGCTGTACTCAGAGATTCAAATGTAGGTACTATTGTGACAGAAAAATACTCTGAATAACTTTAATTTCCATCCTAGGAGGAAGAGATTCCAGAGTTAGAAATCGACATAGATGAACTCCTAGAACTGCCCGATGAAGGACAAAGAACTCGACTTGAGGTATGTTCTATAAATGTTTAAACACTTCTCCGTCCAGGTGTTAAAAGTTGATAAAAGAGTTTGTAAATTGGGTTGGGATAGGATTTGAGATTTTCCTTCAAACTGTTCAATAAAAACGCCTCTTGTTTCCCAGAGATGCCAAGTCTGCAAAAGCAAATCATCTGATTGATTTTTAGCAGGATCTCTAAGTGCTTATGTGGTCTGCATTACACAAATAAGTGTTTTGTGGGGTCATAAAATAAACAGAAGCAGCTCTAAGGCAGAGCTTTTTTCTTTTCTTAATTGTGTCTCGTCTTGGCAGCTTTGGCAACAATAAAGTGGGTCTGGTTCCCTTGCTGTATCACAGCAGATTTGCTGCACTAGAGCCAGTGAATGCACCGTTTCCCCTGTTGCATAATGGACTTTGTTGAATAAAGTGTAGTCCAAAAGCTGAGATGAATTTGAAGATATTCGCTCAAAGAGTAGATTTGTTTAACTATTTCTGTTTATACAATATGAATAACATGGAATTAGAAAGAAAACCATCAAATCTTTTGTTTGGTTTAGAAGCTATCGATTGTTTCAATCTAGTTTAAAGTCATGCTACCTCTTTATGCCATGCTTAACAAGATATCTAAATAAATGTGTACTTATGACACAAGCTGAAATCTTTTAACACATTAAATGCATGCTGGGAACCAGTGTCGCAACATTTGCAGTGAAAAAGCAATAAAGATATTTTAATCATGTTTAACAGTGCTGGTTAAACGTTCTCAGCTTTTTCCATTGTATAATTCTGTTTTGCTAATTTGACTCCTTTGAAGATGTAATTTTGTTTCAATATATTTTAAATGTAGCATAAAAGCAGAGGTGCCTACAGAATGAATTTAAAGGGTTTAGATTAAAACAAAAATGTCCTAAGCAAATCATCTTCTCCAATCTTAAATTCCTGTCTGTATAAAATTTTGTATTAGACTCCCCAGCCAAGATACGGCCTGGTTGGTTCAGCATGTTTACCTGGATGTCCATTACACTCGTGGCTCCACTTTTGATGGTGGCCCTGCTTGATAGACAAAAAATGTTGCTTTCTTGGACTAACTTTTTATTTCTGTATTTCTTCTTCAGGAATTATTGCAGGAATGTGGAAAGCCAAAAGAGGTAAGGTGACAAAAAAGCTTAACTTCCACATCCAAAGACAGTCAATTTTAATGATTTACTCATTAGGACATTCATACTGACTATCTAAAACACAGAGAATGAAAATCTGCTCTCTGAAACTTCCCCACAGGAGTTTATCAACGGGCTGCTCTACAGGATAAAAGGTCTACGTAAAATGTCAGGCCCCTTGAAGAAGTAATTGGAGGTCAAATTAAGAACCAAGACGATGTGGAGCCTCTTCTTCCCCACAGGTTAAGAGTTTGTATGCCTGGAAGTGCAAATATCACATCGGGGACTTTTCCTGACTTCTTCCCCCCTTCCTGAGTCAGAATGAATTTTTTCTGCTCAATTTATGGACTCTAAAATTTAAGCTCCCTTCAAAATATCAATAATGTAAAAGTGATAAACATGACGCAACTATTACCCAGATGGACTCTTTTTTGTGTAAGAGTAAAAGAGTGTACATTTTCAGTTTCTTATTTATGTACATAAGCATTTTGTTTAGGTAACAGTGTTGGTGGAATAAAGTGGAAGCTTTTCAAAACAAGGCTGTTTGTGCAAATAATCAGATTTAGAACAAAGTGATGAACCAGTTTGTTTTATTCGACATTAATTATGCATCTGCAGGTTAAGTTTGAATAAATTAGAGTACTGTTGAAACGTTTATTTGGGTTTGCAATTCAATTAAAAAAGAGAACACAAATGTTTCACAAAGTCATCACAGTAGCATATTTCAAGTTTTGTTTCTGTTAATTTTGATGATTAGGACCTAAAGCTAATGACAACAGACAAATTGTTTCTGCATCAGACTGCCTTAAAAGGAATCACTCAGCGGTTCTGCCAAGTTGTCAAGAAGGCTCAGGCTGATTTAAAAGCAGCTTTTAGCTTATTTCTAATGTTGTGTTTGATGTCTGTCACCTTCCTCTTGACAATACCCTAAAGATTTTCTATGTGGTTTGGGGTCAGCAGAGCTTGCAGTCGAGAACAATGATGCCTTGGTCGTGAAACCAAGTACTACTTACAAGTCCTGACTGTGGGCAGTTCACTGGACCTCAAGCAACCTTTTTACTCTGCCTCAGCACCTTTTTTACCACACAGTTTCCTTCCACTTAACTTTCTATCAATATGCTTAAATAAAGTACTCTGTAATCATCCGGAAAATAGCAATTTGCTGTAAGCCATAATCATCTAAATAGAATAGAAGTGAATGCTTGAAATGTATCACTCTGTGCATAATGGTTCTATATAATATGAGGTTCACTTTTTAATTTGAATTACCTTCTACAAAAAAAACAACCTAATTCTTGGAATAGCAGTTGCATTACTTGGACAAAATTTACAGCACTAATAAAACCACTCTACTATCACAGCTGCTTTTCATTACGCCCTGCAGCACTTTGTCTGGACACAACTGAAAGGATAACCGTCAGCGTTCTGTTTTCTGACATGAATTTTTCAACAGAGTGATGGAAACAATGGAGGCGTCAACATGTCAGGTCTAGGAGTAAACACACTGAAATCAGCCACAGGATGTTCCATTAAGCGTGCACCCATTATACCCATCCATTTCCTGTGTATGGTGGTGGTGGGGTGGTGCATGACATGGCCAGAAAAGGCAAACATGGCCACCATTAATGGAGGGGGCAGCCAGAAGAGAGTGTGAAGGCTTCCTATAAGTTAACAGCACTCTGGTCCTCTCACTGTCATACGCAGGGTCTTTTTGTTGAGGGCTCCATTACCGTTACTTGTATGACTCTGACTCATTCATTCTTTCACTGACAAAGAATCCATACATGCCAGACGAGTTTCTCAATAATGACACATTTTGTTTAAAAAAAAAAAAAAGGAGCTTTGGTGTTAAAAATAATCAAAACAATTGCTTCATTTAGAATCAAATGACAAGAGAGTCAGCGCTAATGTCAGAACCACAGCCAAACATAGACAAGAACAACAGCACAAAGGGAACAAAGGCCTCAGTGATTCTTTCATACAGACTCGTCTGTGACTCTTCAGTATCTAGCTGACAATAGTCTGCAAATGAGTACACATTGTCTTGGGTGAGCTCATGATCTGTCTGCTTGATGGAAGTGCTGCAAAAAGTTAAAAATACTCAAACAGTAATGAGTGCAAAGTATACTTAGGAGGAGGCTCTTTTGTCATGAAAAACTAAGACAGTTCAAACAAACCTGTGATGCTTCTTATTCACGTTGAGACTTCTAAAAGTTGTGTTTCATTTAGCATCTTCAACTAATATCTTTTTTTTTTAGCAAATTCTAAGATAAGTTTCAGATATTACATGTCTTGCTTGTCTAATTTTAGTCTAACTGCTGCTGGAAATCTTGCACAGTATTTTTAAATGTCTTTTAAGTTCCTTACTGCACTTTGCCTTGCAAGCTGAATCAACCCCTCCAGCTATTTTGGATTTTATCACACCACAACCCCAAATCTCAATGTCTTTTATAGGGATTCAATATAAATGACAAACACAAACACTCCACAGATTTTTTTACAGAAATGAACTGGAAAGCATATGCATTCAGCTTCTTTTACACCGATACCCCTAAATAAACTTCAGTTCAACCAGCTGATGTCAAAAGTCTTCAAAAACTAAATGTATACCTCAAGTGGGAAAATCAATTATCAAGACTGTGAGCGTCCACGTGATAAAAAGAAAAAAGGTGTTCTTCTCAGATGAGACCAAACGGAACTACTTGGTAAATATTTTAAACATTATCTGTGTTGAAAAATAAAACTCTTAACACACTTAACATTGTGGCGGCAGTAACATACTATATGGGGGTGGGGGGAGGAAGTGAAGTAAAAGGCAATCCGAGAAAAAAAACCTGTTAGACTCTAGGACGAGATGGAGGTTCACCCTCAAGTGGAATATTAAGACGATGAACACAAATAGTCGTATTACAGGTTGAAAACCATGTATCCTTTTTTTTCTGTTACATAAATACATGCTACTTTGTGGTGGTGTATCACTGTAAATCCCAATAAAATACAATTAAGTTTGTGGTTGTGCCATGAAAAACTGTAAAGCCCCCAGAGGGCATTTATTAATCCTTAAGCTAGGTACTGTAAGTTAATGTGTTATGATGAGCTCTGGTTTATAGTAATGTTTTCAATTCCTATAAAGCTGTTACCATTACTGCAATACTCCCTGTGAGGCTAACGAGCAAGTCCTACAGCCATGAAAGGTCAGAGTTTAATAAGATGAACATCTTTAGTATCATGTCTTCCTCTTCTTCTTCGGAGCAGCGTAGCTACTGGTGTGATGCTCCTTCCTGTCATATTTATCATGGCCTTCCCTGAGGAGATGATAGAGAGCGGATTGATAATTCATCACAGTAAATACTTTATATTCATGCTGCTTAACAGTATGGTAGCAAGCTGCGTGGGATTTATGTGGGTCGTGGTTTGCATTCCAAATCATTTTTCTTGGGGCAGACTGAAGATTTTTTCAAGCACGATCCCATTTTGAGTCATTAACTGGAATCTGTAGTGTGTTTATGATGATTAATGCATGTTACCGAAAGCAGCGGCTGCAGTACAGGTCTCCGTCACAGGTGTAGCAACGCAGGGTGGCGTTTTGGTTACAGATGCAGCACCAGGGAAGTTCTTCGTCGTCGCTGTCTGATGGCTGATGTGCAGCAGCAGTAGGAGAAGGCCGGCTCGTTGGGGCAGGAGTCTTTAAACACATCAGTAGGAGAGTAGCTTCAATTTTAAGCACCCAAAGGAATGAAAACAATGAATTTGCTTGTGAGGTCTTTTTTTAGTACTGTTTTTTTAGAGGTTTTCTTTTTTTCTCTGTTCCTGGGTCCGCTGTGCTCTATAGGTATGTTGTAGCCACTGGCTTTATCAAGTGCAGCCTCTTCTGAAAGCTGGAGCCAAAGTCAAGAGGATGATTAAAACTTCAAAACATGTCTGTATTTGAAATCACAAATTATTAAAATGGCCAAATAGCAGCCTCTTGTGGCCATAAAGGCCATTCTAAATACTTCACAAAAGCTTTTAAGGGTATAGCAGCAAATTTATTATTAAGCATCCATCTACAGTATTAACATTAGATGACTAACCTGTTTCAGGACTCTCCTCACAGCTTCTTCCTCAGTTTCTTCTTCACTGTCAGGTTGTCTGAAATCCTCTGCTGTGACTAAACATGAAGCAAAAAAAAAGGTTGATTTGTCTGACATGAGCAAACAAACACTTCTGCAAAACAAGACATTGCACAGTCTAGTTTTGCTGTTTGAAATGAAGCCATAAACTGATGGACGAAAGATAAGATTGTAATGCTCTTGGCTCCAAGCACCTTTATCTGGATCCTGCCCTTTTAACTGTGCCAGCCTCTTGGCCATGTGAAGGATCTCGTCCTGGGAATATTTCTCCCTCTTCAGTTCCTTCATGGCTTCTTCAAGCAGATGGTCTTTCTCTGCCTCCTGCTGTCTCACCGCTCCCTGGTTGTCCTCCAGATTCTCGTCTGAAGCAGCACTTTCACCTTTGTTGAGATCATTCATATCTACACCTTCAGAAGTGAAAAGTAAAACAATGTTTTGTTTTATTTAGAAAGCAATGAATGTAACTTCAGACTCTGCCAAATGCTGATATAGTCATTTTATTACTTATAGTGCCAGTCAAAAGTGTATCTACGCTTGTAGTAAGCATGTATTTGATGGTTTGTTAATGCTGCATTTTGAACAGTATTTTTTTTCCATAGTAAGTTTATGCAACATTAAACTCAGGTGACTTTTAAAGAGAAAAATTGGTTGAAAATGTAGCTTTTTAAAAAACTATACATAAAGGCTAATGCAGTAAATATTTATGTACATAAACTGATATTTGAGGAAATGTTTTTACACAAGTTGCAGCTTCTGGCATAATTCTGGCTGGACATTTGACGACTGCTAGTGACAATAGTAATAGAGCTCATTTAGACTCTTAGCTATCTTGGCAACGACCTGATCTCAAAGAACAATTCATACATTTTTATTACAGGTGAGGCTGGGGCGATTCCAGAAGCTTAATGTTTGATTACTTTATCCATGTCAAAACAAATTTTGATTAATGTTTGGGATCATTTTCCTCTTTGAAAACCTAACTGCCAGGTTTCTACCATTTAGTTGTTTAAGGTTCAAGGTTCTTCTTCCTCATTATTCTGTTCTCCAATGATGTCCCCTTAATGATGAGTGCATATCAACATTTGACTTGTACTATATACAGTATCTACAATTTATGAGACAAATATTAACTTACCATCTTCTGGACTTGACTGTTGATCATCAATGGCGACTTCTTCTGCCATCTGAGTAATCAAATCATTGGCTTTTTCAGTTTGAGTCCTGGTGTCAGGAGGCTGGTGTACCTATATGTGTGAACACATAAAACTTTCAAAATATTTTATTTTTTCACCGAGCCCTACACTTGAGTCTTCCACAGGATTAGCAAGGGGAACTCACTGGTCGAGGAGCTTGAGATGGAGGTGGCTGACCCCGCAGAGCTGCCAGACGATCCTCCATATCCTCTGAAGAAGGCACTGGCTGGCTGGGAGTTTTCAGAGCAGCAAGACGTGACTCAATCTCCTTTTCAGAAGGGATAGACTCTAAAGAGGATAAAAAGTTATTAAAGACTTTTTAAAAAGAAGAAAACATATTAATGCTAGGCATGGATTGATATTGGATCTCAAAATAGATCAAAGTTTTAAAATGTACATGTTTTTTAACAGCTGGTTAAAAGAAGGCTCCCATACTTTTACCTCACTCACAAGAAAGACAAATTAGCTGTTTTATTATCATTCATGTTCATTTTGCATGAACGTGTACATTTTTTGAAAAGAGCTATTGTTGGGCTGCTATCCTATGGCTTGACTAACTGATCCTCTAGTATTAGTTTATTATGTTTCTGTTACCCCTTAAAGAGCAGAAAGGCAAAGAAGGCATAACAATAACTATAACAATGCATTTTACTTGAAATATTCATGTAAATTTACCAAGTTTTTCTTATACTGTTTGTTTATGTCTCAATTAAACATCAAAGTAATAGTAAATAATTGCTATGGGTAACATTATTATTGCTGTAATAAGTTTGGTTAACTTAATCAGCACTAGAAAGAAATTATTGTTGTTCAGTTTCAAATAAAGTTGATGTTCTCTGTTCCATTTGCATCAACTGAGCTTGGTAAAAGAGCTTTTTGTCCACTCAGAACCATATATTGGAACAAGTTGAGGAATGACTGGAAAATGACAGAGTTAATTTCATTAAGTGATTTTAAATCAAAACTAAGTCCTTGAGACTAATTCCATGACAGACAAATGTTTTATAATTTAGATTAATTGTAATTTCTATAAAATTTGAATGTGCTTCTATTATATTTTGTCTGTGTTTGGTACTTGCTGCTGCCTATCTTGACCAGTTTTCCATTGGGATCTTCCTTGTTAAATAGAAATAATACCATCCCATTTTTACATAATTTTTCACATCAGCCAATAGCTAACTACTCAAATCATCAGCTTTGATATAGATGATAAATGCTAAAAGAACTCAATGTATTACTTGGTTTGGTGTCTTCTTTTAGCTTTTGAAGCCTCTCAGCAATAGCGTAGTCTTCTTTACTAAGCCCTTTGGTTGGTATTTGGACCGATTTGCCATTTCTGCTCCCTCCATGCACACCAGACTGTGTGGACTGCGGTTTCTGTTTGGCCTCCAGTGCTGTAACCCGTCTGCAAAAGGCATGAATTTTAAATGTTAGGACATTCCTGTTGTTAACAAGATTCTTTTGTTTTTTTCAAACGTCTAGTCATACAAACTTTTTGTAGTTTTCTGGAGGGGACCATCTTCCAGCATTGTTCGAAGACTCCCCTCTAACAAGAAAGAAGGTGAAATATTAGCTTACGAAAAAATTGGTTTAGTTTGTTTTCTGTGTGTAGGGGAGGTGGTTTACCTTGTGAGATTACCATGACACTGCTTGCAGACCTTCTGCTGGGTGTTGCCACAGCGAGGCACCACAGCACTGAGACTCAAACAGCTGGAGCAGAAGGAGCGTCCGCAGTTCTTACAGCCCAGCTGAAGGGAATGTTTAGTGGAAAATACACCTTGTATGTTACCTAAGCAGACTTTAATAAGCAAGGGTGGGATCGTATTAGTTCTTCTGGGTCCCTGGATCTTTTTTGAGTATTTTTTATTATTTATTTTTATTCTATTTTATTTATTGATAAACTTAGAGTTAAATTTAAAACTCTAAAATGTCTCTCAAACATTAAAATTAAGATTTTTATGTCTTAAAGGTATTTTCAATTTGCCTTTAAAACGAAGCAGAGCAATATTTCAATTGTTTATATTCAAAAAGTATTTTTATTACAACCATTGCAGCTTGCTTTGCATCAAATTTCTTTATTTATCTTTACTCCCTTTCATTACGTTTCTAGTGTTGAAACATCTTCACAATGTCTGGCTTCAATATTTTCCATTAGTTGAACATCTTTTTTCATGCACTCTAAATTTATCAAACTTTCCTATGTATGACAAAGGCTGTCGATAATAATAGCATACTTCTAAAAAAAATATAGAGAGACATAGTATTTGTATCGCCATTTTTAAGCGAGAATTTATGTCTAAGGAACCCAGGTAGAGCAAGGTAATGAAGGTTCCCCAAAGGTTGAAAAGCTGTATCTTACCTCCTTCTTGAAGAGACTAAACTTTGATGCACAGCCATAACAGCGACTGTCCATTGCGTCTCCTCTTGAATAATGCCTTCCCAAGCGATTGAGAAATACACCTATAGTTGGCAAAAATTTGGAAAATTAGCTATACGTTTTGGGATGGTTAACGTTGTCATTATCAAAACAGGAAGCATACCGGAAACGGTAATATTACGTCACGCAGAGTTTCCTGTTTGGGATTCGTCCAATCAGCTTTCTCCGCGGACTGCGGCCGTTGTTCAAAACAGAAGAGCTTGCTAGTGTAACGGCGTGACAGCGCTAGACATTAGCTGAAGATATCCTGAAAAAAGAGGTTAAAACGGATCGAAAAGGTATTAAAAGCGAGGCCATTATCTATTGAAAGTTCTGTTTAACTCTATGGTTAGCTGGCGAAATTAGCTAATAATGTGAATATTGACTAAATTTATTGAGCTAAAGCCAAGGTGAGCTTCTCATGTCATTGCGACTAGCTAGCTTAGCATAGTGGAAGCTAGCTTCCACTGTACGTTGGATACGTTTTCTCACAGAGAACTTAATTTCTTTCGCTAAGTATAACTTGCACGGTACAACTCTTTGTAATATGGCATTTTAACAACAACAACAACAAAAAAAAAAAAAAGCTAACTTTTTCCGCAATCCTTATGAAGGGAAAACCGTTGCGGAATCGCTAATATAATTGCCATTGCAAAGATTAATTGCGTAGGTCACTTTGCAGAATAACCCTCTCCTTTATGTTCAAGAAAGGCTATATAACGGTTTAAATGGAAACATTGTTGTTTAATTATTATATCGGATATAGGGTTGCAGTGCTGCCCATCGTTCTTGTTTGCACACTGAGCAATATGCAAACAGAGAGCCAGTCTTCCTCATGAGGTTGTTCAGTTTACAGCTCTGATGTAGCTACCAGAGCTACAAAGAAGACTGGATATGCATCTGTTTGAAACATTGCACCTAAATAGTTGTCTTTGTTGCATCTATCTACGGTTTTCTTCACGTTCAAATGTACAGCTGAATCTTGCCCCTGGCTCTTCTGTATTGTGCCTTGCGTTTATGCAGTTGTTGCAGATGTCAGTCTAAACTTTGTTGCAATACTCGGCATACACAGTCCCGCTCAGCTTTAGCTTGGGTGTTTTGTCTTCGGGATGAACCAGCCTTTGTATGATGGTGTTTTTAGGTTTGAAACTCCCTGGTAGGTTGCATTAAACAAGGAACTATGGCCTAAAAATCCTGGATGTGATTTTAAACTAAAGGAGGTACTTTATTTCATCATGACTAGGTGATTTGAAGTCTTTAGTACAGTATAATGGGTATGTCATGTTGGCTTTGAAAACAAATGTAGATGTGTATCATGGGAAAATAACACACGCATCACTGCAAGTTTGAACTTCTCGTAATCATAAGAACATCTTAATAAGCTGCTATAATGTGTGTATAGGGATCAAGACATTGTCAACAATGGCAGAAGGAGGAGATGTGGATTGGGAGCTCAGCAAAGAAAACATTCAGCCGCTGAGGCGTGGCAGAGATATGTCGGTGCTACATCAAGCCCTTAGCCAACGAGAAGAAGGACCCACTTCTGCAATCAACCAGCAGAAACAGTAGGGATCATCTCTTTAACTTTAGATTTGAAGTGGAAAATGATCAAACTCTGGTCTCATGATTTGTTCTGTTTCTTCAGGATGTTTGAGTCTGAACTTCGAATTTATGAAGGAGAGGATCCACTAAGTGTTTGGGATAGGTAAGTAAATTGTACAGCATGAACGACAGGTTTTAGTAGATATTGCCTTTCTATTTCAAAACCTCTGTTGACATCATTGTGTGGTTTAACAGGTATATTAAGTGGACGGAACAAACCTTTCCTCAGGGGGGCAAAGAAAGCAACCTTGCAACATTGTTGGAGCGGGCTGTGACCAGATTTACAGATGAAAAGATGTATCACAATGACCCTCGCTATGTTGATCTCTGGATCAAATTTGTATGTACTCTTTTAACTTTGGATTCATTCTGATAAACAAGCTTTGTGGTGGTAAAATTTGCCAAATGTTTGTGTTGTATGTCACCAGGCAGAGAACTGCTCAGAGCCCCTCGATATCTACAGGTATATGCAAGCACAAGGCATTGGAGTGACACAGGCGGCGCTCTACATCGCTTGGTCAGAGGAGTACGAGAATCAAGGCAGTTATCGAAAAGCAGATCTTGTCTATCAAGAGGCATTCAAGAGGTTTGCTGAGCCACATGACAAGCTTCTTCAGTTTCACAAGTAAAGATCTGTTTAATTCTGATTACACTTCTCAGTTTAACTTCCTCCTCTTTGAACTGTTCTATAAGAATTACAACATTTGAATGGTCATTCTCAGGGCTCTGCAGGCTCGTGTGGCCCGGCAGGCATTATTAAAATTGGAAAATGACAGCAGTGACGAGGAGCCGAAACAACCTGAAAGAGTTTCACTAGCCGACCTCAAACATAGAGGGAAGAAGAAGGCCATTGCTCCTGTCAACAGGACTGGGTCGGCAATCAGAAGTAAGTGAAATTTTTAGCTGATGTTACCGATATTGTTATAGCATTCCTTATTCTTGATGCTTTCCGCGGGCAGGTATTAGCGGAGGCCTGCCGTCACGTGGTGCCCCGGTCCTTGGCAACGTCTCAAACAGTAAGCTGGTGATTTTCGATGAGAACAAAGCTGAAACTCCGGGTCCATCAGAACCTTTGCTGGAACCCTGGATGGCTCCTCCCACATCAAGGGCAAAAGAAAACGAGCAGAAGCCAGAGAAATGGTGTGATGTAAAGGTATGAGAAAACATGTCTTTTTTCCACATGCAAATTTGCACATTGATGTCTATTAAAGAAATTCTTTATTTTTCTCTTGCTTATAAATGTCATAGATGCCCCAGAAAACAAAATTTGGACACGCAGTCATGCCTCCACCACCTCCGAAACCCACCTTCCAACCATTTGTTGAGGAGTCTGACCAGCCTCCAACAATGTGAGTTCCTCCAGGAATCATATTTGGAAAAAGAACAGACTATAGATCAACGTGAGAAATAATATTGGTAATTGGAAATAATTTACATTTAAAATAGGAAAGAAAAAATGAGTGGAATATACGAGTGTGGAGGTCTAGAAGTTCTTTGTCTTTTATTTCACAGAAATAAGGATATAAATTGTTTGAAAGACAAAATCACGGATGAGTTTTGGTAAATTAGAATATTGTCAAAAAGTATATTTATTTCAGTGATTTGTTACATTTAATTCAGAAAACTACATTACTTAAAACTCTGCCACTGGATATCTGATTCAGAAATTTTGTGTTTTGATGGGAAAATTACAAAAGGTCATGGCTATATGTTTACAGAATGCTTTGTGTAGGTATATCCATCAAAGTTAAGTGGAAGAAAAAAGTGGTAAAATTTCATCAGACACACAGCAGTTGGAATCAATGCTTCAAAAGCCACCACACAGATTTATCTAGGACATCGGCTACCACTGTTCCGTTCCTTCTTTCCAAGCTACTGTTGAACTCCATAAACCTTCTTTCAGATGAAAGTTAATTTTTCATTTCATTTGGATATCATCCCAGAATCTACATAAAGGTTTGCTGAAGCGTTTCACTCCTAAATCTTTAATGTAAATTACAAGAATGTGATGATCAAAATCTTAGTTCTTTAATTATTTATTCACACTAAACATTTTTAAATGTTAATTCCTTGTTTAAGAATTTCTGACTTTTGTTTCTTCTCTAGATCACTGTAAGATAAATATTAATGTTTATCTTTCCTCTCCTTCAGGACGCCGTGTAAGATAAACCCGACGGTGAACTCTGTTCTTTCAGCGCGGAAGCCGAGTAAAGAAGAAACTCCCCTGAAAAGACTGCAAGAGCATCAGCAGCAGCATAAGGAGGCAGAAGCAGGAAAACTGCAGGAGCGGAGCATGTACTGTAAAGAGCTGCTGCTCAGCGGCGCCACCGAATTCTGCTTCGAGGAACTGCGAGCAGAGCATTTCTTCAAAAAGAAGGCACAAAAGTCCCAGGAAGCCAGAGGAGACGGCTGTCAAGCTGCTGCCGATCCTGCAAAGTGACACTTGCACCTTAAAAAATTCTCCACAATTTTGGCAAAATTTCACTATCATGTTGTAGTTGCTCATGTATAGTTTGTTTTCCTGTTGTTAATATTGTTTTTGTATTGAAGAGGCTTTTTAAAATACTTCCAATTTTAAAGCATCTCACTTAAGATGTGTAGGGTTTGTCAAAATTCTGCCCAAGAAAATGCAGACTAAACATTATGGTTAAAAGAAAAACGGAAAGTCGTTTGACGTGCAGCTGTTGAGCATAACACGCTGATGTCCTGCCTCTTGAATACTACTATGTTTTTCTGCTTTTTTCTCATGCTCTTCTTTATAAATATGGAAATGCTCCCTATAAGCTTTTTTCTGTTCTTTAGAGCAGAGACCTTTGCATGTGCAGATAATTTTTTTGTCCATTTTAGTATTCTCTTAATAGTTTTATTAATACTTTTTCTATGACACTCTATTTTAGATTAAAACCCCTTCTTTGAAACCTCATGCGTAAGTTTGTGTTGCTGAAATAGTAAACTCTTGTGCAGTTTAAAGCTAAATCCCTGATGCTTTCAGATGAACAAAATGACCATTCAACAAGATAGTTGAGAAAAGTTAGACACATAATCCTTATGTGTAATTGCATGTTTTACTGTTATTAATAACCATCTCACTAGATTATGATAAAACGAGTAGTGAATACACTGCTGCTAACTTATGACAATATGTAATTTATTTTCTTTGAGTGACCTGAAGGTGCTCAACATTAGAGCTGGGGGATATGAGGAAAATCTAATATCCTGATATATTTTTGCTATATCACGATACACGATGTATATCGTGATATTCTTAAATGAGCTCCAATGTTATTTTAAACTATAGATCCCTTGCAGCATGACGTCACCCCCGCACTTTCCCGCCCCCATTTTCCTGCTAGACTTAAATGTGAGCTCATAAAAAGGGATTCAGTATTTTTGCTATGAACTGTCTACACTATGACTAGATAACAAGGTGAGAAATAAGTTTTAACTAAGAAAAACAATAGCGAGGGAGAGGGAAGTAGGTCAATTATGATTGACTTTGACAAACTTGACAAATAGATGTGCTGTGGAATAAGGTGTGTTTTGGACAGATCATCAGTAAAGCAGGTGTTTAAATTAGCTAATAGTGGTGGCTAATCTACTACAGTGATCACTTATTAACAAAAGCAAAATACACATCAATCCTAAAAACCCAAAACTGTAACGAACTGAATGTTCTGTTCTATGTGGGGGTAATGTTTGAGTGTACATAAAGTTGCATTGTTGTCAGTTGCTATGGCAACGAGTCTGCGTGTATCGTAAAGCCGACACGAGCGAGAGAGAAAAAGAATGAGTAGTTTTGAGTTATTTTTCCCACTGCACAGCACTAAATGAATCAGACCTACGTTTCCAGGTTTCACTTTAACGGACTAGTTCTACCGCGGCTGCGCGGCTATGAACGGCATGTAAAAGAATAGTCTCATTAGGTGGTGAAATAAATTTGTGGTACAACCTTTTGTGGCAATAGTTAACATGCAAATGACCTAATTTTGTTCGATATCCTCCATATAAAATCCAAACCACTACCAAATTATTAATCAGTGTTTCTCTTCGGAACTAGACTAGTTCATCTGATTCGCTCAAACTCTCACTGTCACCATGTTTGTTTTCCCCACGCAGAGTGATTGGTAGAAAATTTTTAGGTTGGGAGAGGTTCGGGGGTCGCTGGGGGGGGGAGGAACTAGTGATGCATTCATAGGGTGTCGGATAAACCATACTCGCAGTGAATTTGACGGCGAAAGTTTATTATTTGAACGATAATTTATACTCGATAATTGCGATATAGCCATTTCAACTATCGTAAATATCGCGATACATAGAGTATATTCGATACATCGCCCATCCCTACTCAACATCTTCCTGTGTGAACAACATTCAGATTTTGTCCATGCAACGAGAAATACAAGATGGCAAAAAAGCTGGCCCTGTTTTGGCAACTTTCCCAGCTTATCTGTAAAGTTATTTATTTATTTATTTATTATTGCATACATAATTTACCAGAAAATTGAGAAGTTCAAGCCATTGACTTGGATCTTTTGATCTGATCTTGATGGAAAAAGAGTTGAAGTTCTAGCAACAGATCAAAATTGTTTCATGAAAGCAAATTGTTGTATATTTTGCTTATGTTTCAAAATATGAAGTTTTACTAGAAATTTAATCAGTTACAACAACTCATAACTCATAAATGTGCTTGTAAATTACAACTTTTATGTGCGATGAGATCCTAGGTTGTATGGCAGCAGTTTTTTTTTTTTTTTTTAGATTATCGCCATAGTGTGAATTACTTTATTCTACATTCTAAGATTTATGAGATTACATTGTTTGGGCAAAACATCCACATTAAGATATATTTTTTTCATACATAATATCAGCTGTTGCGTGAAACATGTTCATTGGTTCACATTAGAGATGCATAACATTGTTTTTAGAACAAGCTGGGGGCTTTTAATTAAAATTAGGCTTAGAAGTAAAACAAAATTCTGTTTGGGCTTGGCTAATTTCAGTTTATTTTGAAGAGATATCATTCAAGCCTGTAATTGTGAAATGAGGTGTAGCGTTTTGCCATGAAATCTCATATAAAGATATAATGATACACACAGAATTCACACTAAGGGGAGAAACACATCCTCATACTCACCATATTAGATAAACAAGCCTTGCTAAAATATTCTCACATTTTGTCATAACTACAAACTTCAGTGTATGTTATTGGAATAATCTGACAACACAAAGAAGGGCATAATTATAAAGGAAAAAGATGAGTCATAGTTCCCCCTCTGTAATCTGATTCCCTTTAATAAAATCTGGTACAAACAAATACCTTTAGGATTTGCCTAAGTAGTAAATAGAATTGAAAGTCAAAATAAGGTTGACACAAGGAATGCGGGGGTTAGGGTCATCCTTATACATTTCTCCTAAACAATAGAGTGGATTTAAATGCAAATATTTAAAGCATCCTTTGGGCAATTTTCAGGTTTCACCTTAATGATAATTATATTTAAGAGTAGCATTATCATTCTGTTTATCCAAATTAGGTCACTGTTTCCTGGAGGATCCCCAGCTAATAAGGTAAGTATTTTAAATACCTCTGCATGGTCAGAGGTATTTTTAGTGACAATGCCTTTCTTTATTGTCCTGCATCTGACCTGGATAATTTGATTATCACTCTATTAACATGTGTTAATGAATACATATTTTTCTCTGTCATATCCATCTTTAATTAATCACACACATACAGATGCTGCTGGAAAGTTATTTTTAATAAAAATAAATCCACCAAAAAAATTTACTTGGTTGCAAAAGTATTCATAGCTTTACATATTTTATTGAAATTTTACACAATTGTGATGTGAAAGAAAAATGATATTTTTTATACATATATTTTTTTAAACAAACGTGTCATGCATCTATGTTCGGACTCTCTTAGTCTTCCATACATCTTTGCTCATTTCTCTTAATAAAGATTCTCAGGTTCGGTCAGTTTAAATGGAAAACATCTGTAGCAAGATGTTCTAGTCTTGCCACAGAGTCTCAATTAGGCTTAAGTCTGGACTTTAGCTCCTTCATTGTAGCACATAAATAACATTAGGTCTAAACAATTTCATTGTAGCTCTGTAAAATCTTTTAAAATCTTATTTTGATTTGTCTGTCACTTTGCTGCTGATGTACTTGGATTTCCCCAATAAAGGAATTTTCTATTGATTCACTCTATTATTTTGCCTGTTTAAAAGGTGAACCTCCACCACAGCTTTTTACACATTCTCCAATATTACTACACATTTGACACGACTGAAGAAAAGCATCCCCAGCTAATTAGGCTGCTACCACCATGGTTGCACCATGGATGTTCATGGTGATGTACAGTGTTAGTTTCTACCTCTAAGAGTTTTGAATGCAAGCCAAAAGTTCAGTTTTGATCAGTTCACCTTCTTCTACATGTTTGCGGTGTCCCTTAAGGTTTCTGGCAAACAGCAAATGAGACCTAATGTAGCTTTGCTTTCAACAATGGCTTCCTTATGTGCAATTTGTGTTGGACCCAGTAAAATACATTGATGTTTGTGGTCTTGACATTGCTTAACACCAAACTATTCCAAGAGTGTTAAATTATTTTGTAAGGTACGTCTCTGTGGCAACATAGTTGACACATTAGGGGTAAAAGAGACAGAGCGACGGAGACTCTCGTACCCCCCAGAGGCAAATCTGTCATTGTTATGCAGATTGCTGCACTGTAGGCTTTCTCAGTTTACTTTTCCATTCCTAAGGAGAACCATCGTTATTTTAGTTCCTTTACAGGGCCCCTTAATATCAAAATGCCACGCACTACATGTATGACCCAAATCCGATTCAGTCTTGAAGGCAGTTTCTGCATGACTTGACCCTAATACATTTTCCTGCTTTGAGGCTTGTTCTTGCTCCTGTATAAATTATTCAGGAATTAATAGTGGAGAAAAAGCGAGCAAGAAAGGATGTTTTACTTCAGAGATGATTGAATGTAGGACTTTGGCAGTCTGTTGTGTTTTTATCCACTTGAGAACATTGGACATACTGTAAGTTATTTTAATGATGGAAGGAAGTTTGGCCAATCACATGCATCCGAAACATTTGACTCCGATGCCATCTGCCATCCTTGACCCTGCCATCCTAGGGATAATGCATTGAAATGAACAGCAGCTTACTGGGTGAAATCATCGCCCTCTTGTTCTCATGTCACTCATGTTACGTGTGAAGGGGACAGAGGGACGGAGACTGAAGGGTGGGGGAGGAGGACGAAAGGTATCCCAGGTGATGAGGTGTAGAAGAGCTCTCCTTTCCTCACTGTTACCGGAGACCAAAAATACACACACACACACACACACCCCGCACACGCACACAAACAGAGCTATCAGTTCTTTTGCAGACCAATGAGAGAGTGGGAGGAGGGAAAGAAGGAGGGAAGTGATAAAGAGAGAGGGAGGTGGGAGGGTGTGTGTAGAAAGCCAGCAAGCTTGAGAGGGAGAGGAAAAGAAGGAGGAGGGAGGATGGATGGAAGGAGCTTCATGATGGGGCCGTGATATTCTCTTCTAACGGACGCTGTCTTTTTCTCTACCATGGCTTTGTCCCAGCTTTGTGCAGCGTCCCCGGGAGGAACCGCCGGCGCACGGGGCAGCACTCAGCCAGGGAGCCGGAGATGAATCAGCCCCAACAAAGAGCCTTTGAGATGGCAACGTGTGCTTCTGCCTGGAGGGAGGAACACATCAGGCTTTCCCAGGCAAGCGGCAGCCTGCAGCGGGCTCTGGCTTGAGAGCCAGTCCTTCCTCGTCTCTGTGTGTGTGAGTGAGGGAGAAAGAAGGATGGATCTGCTGTGTGTGTGCATATGAGTGTGAATGTAAGGGAGCAAGTGCATAATCGTGCTTCCAATCCTTCCTGGAGGAGTGAGGCTCTCTTCTTCACTGGACAGCAAGGTAAGACGAAATGAGTGATTTCCCTTTTTGTTCTCCTCTGACAATTTATCCCCTCCAGAGAGCTGGTTACCCTGTCTCCCCACAACAAGGAGAGAGGGGGGTAACGGTGGTAAGATAGAGAAGGGGAGGGAGAAAAAGGGAACTGAGGGTTAACGTCATTGAGAAGGAGCAAGCTTGTGCATGGATGGCATCGCTGAAGCATCATCCGTGGTGGAGGGAGAAGGAGACGGAGGTGGAGAGGCTGTGAGTAAAATGTATCGCAGCCAGGTGCAGATGGGCATGGAGGGAAAAAAAGGAGGACAACTGAGGAGGTTGTTTGATGCATCCAGTGATGGATCTAAAAGAGGAGCCTTCACCTTCTGCTCACCCCTCCTCCTCTAAACCCCAACATCCTCTTTCTCCTTCTCCCTCTGCTCTCAGCCTCTAACTCAAGGAATTAGGAATTAGGATGTAGCACAGTGGGATGGATTTCTGAGCAAACCTGAACTTTAGGGTTAAAGCTTCTCCAAAAAAATTTGTCACTTTCTGAAACCTGGAGCAAAAAGGAAGCGGACGTGTTACATGTGTTCAGAACATTTAGAAAACCTGTTGTACAAGAGCTTGCATAAACGTGGGAGGCAATGTTTGAACTGTGCTTTGTTCGAAAGCAGACTGAAGAAACAAGAGCAGTTTTCAGTGCTGCAGAAAGTAGCAGAGTCTCTCTATCAGTGTCTTTATTAGATGCTAAGTGTTGAGCAGAAATCAATCTAAGGCTAAGATGTTTTAAGGAACAGTATGGATTTTAGTTTCAGTCCAGAGCTCCAAGACCCACACAGGCCGCTCACTCTTCCTGACAGTCATAGCCTCAAGTTACTCTTGGAACCTTCAAAAAAGTTCATACCGATGCTGGAACTTTTCAGATTTTGTCTAATCACAATCACAAACTTCAGTGTATTGCAATTTCATGTGATAGAATTGAAAGAAAGTGAAATGGAAACTAGTCATTCTTTTAAAAAAAACTTTTACAAATGCAAATCTGAAAAGTGTGGTTTGCAATTTTAATCACCATCCCTGAGTCAATATTTAATATTATCAAAATTTACTACAAGCTTTCCACCAAATATGACATTGTTATATGTAGTCATCAAGCAAAATTGATGCGTAAACAGGAAATCTTTTCACTGTTTCCTTTTAACTCTTCCATAAAGATTAGATTTGTAGCATGCACAACTAAAATCCATCCTGCCATCAGATTACTGGGGATCTCTGCAGCTCCTCCAGAGCTACTAATGACCTCTTGGCTGCTTCTCTGATTAATGCTCTCCCTACCCAATTTAAGAAGTTGGCCATGTTATGGTTTTTTCACTTTCACACGATCATGGTTCAGTAAGATGTTCCAAGCTTGAGATATTATTTTGTATTCTTACAATGCTTAAAACTTCTATATGCCTTATTTCCCACAGACCTGCCTGTTGTGTTTCGGTCTTCTTGATGCTCTTTGTTCACTACTGTTCTCTTAGGAACTTCAGAGGTCTTCAAAGAACAGATGGATTTATACTGAAATAAAATTACAAAGAGCTGTACTATAGGTATTAGTTAGGTCTATTTTACTTGAACTGGATTTAGGGTCATCAGAATAAAAAATGTAAAAAAAAAATGCAATAATCTTTATTATTACAATTCACTTTGTGTTGGTTTAGCCCATAAAATCCCATTACAATGAAAGTTGTGGTCGTAATGCAACGTAATAGTTCAAGGCACATAGCTCCTATTCAAAGCAATGCTGTAAAGGTTTATAATCCTGCTGTCATCTTTGCATGCACAAACCCAGAAACATAAGGCAGGATTTTCTTTGTGACACAGAGATCAAATTGAGCAACTGGATTTTGCCATCTCTGGTGATGATGAAACTTGAAGTAAAAGCTGTGCAGTTGTGTCTCAGGTGTCTCATTGATATGCAAGAAGGAGAAGGGAAAAGGGTAGAGGAGGAGACAAAGAAGGCCTGTTGCATGCCTGCACACAACTTTGCATCTGCCTCTGAGGGTGATGTGAACCCTCCAACATCCTCTGATTTTCTTGGCAGGGTTGCGTCACACTTCTCCTTTTGCTTTATTTTTCATGTGGCCCACAGTAAAAAAGACAGGCAAAGCAAACTGCTGCACTTGAAGCAGGACACTGACATGACCGGAAGGGATAGGAAGTGTACTTGCAGTGTTTAAGATGTTTTTCAAAAATGTTTCTGTCAGTTTCTTGACAGGGAGCACGAGCAGCCTAACATCACCACCAGTGATGATACAACTGGGATAAAAAAAGAATGCCCTTAGCACAAATTAGTCCTGCATGATTTAACTTTCCTCTTTGCATTAAATTAGCACCCATGATGTTCAACAGAGGAGGGCAACAGCCTTGGTGCAGATTGATGCCATAAAGCTTAAAAACTGCTCCCAGCTTCATCCCTTGGAGAGACTTGCTGAAGCCATAGCTGGAAAAAAAAAACATAAATCAAAGCTTTCAAAATCTCCTGCACGTACAGTAAAGCTTGCACCAAGTCCCAGTGCATCAATAAATTAGACCCCGGAGAGAAGAGTGGAGCTTGTGCTATTGGCCCGGAGTGATCATACATCTCTATCAACACAGCATCAACCGTTCAAAACGCGAGTAAGAGCCAAGAGCATCTTCAGTCAAAGAGTGCGGGTCTGTGCTGTGGTGTATATGTTATTACTTTACATGGAGAACTGATTTAGCAGTGTATTTTGTTTTGTAATTTGTCAGCATCCAAAGAAGATCTTACAAACACCTTGTGACACTAAAAGTGTTGCTGAGATGGGAGCTGCTGCTTTCACACCCCATTTATGTCCACAATGTTCGCTGCAGAGAGGAGCAAACAAACATGTTTTCTTGTCCATATCCTCATCTAGGGGAATCAGTCCCATTATGTCAGATGACAGAATGATGTATGCACTCTGTGTGGATGCCTCTGTATTGTCCTGAAATCCCCCCTTTTTTCTTCCTGTGGCCTGTTTACTGCAGAGGAGCTGATAAAAATGGTTATATCCTCAAAAGGAGGATGTACACTGATACAAAAAGAAAATTCCAAACAACTGGCTTTTTTCATTATGCCACTCCTCTTACTCTTGTCAATCGTAACAGAAAAACTGTGTGAGTTGGACAGAAATGTTGGAGTCTACAAAATGTTTCCAATCCTCAGGCTGTCATTTGTTAATTTGAAGCCGGTGAAGATTACAAAATTACAGTCATACAAGTTTATTTTGGGTGATATAAATTTTTTGTGACAGTTTTTTTTAATTAACTTTTTTCACAGGAGAAAAATAGACAAAAATGGGAAATAATATACATTTTGGGAGAAAAACAAACCTAAATCACTCCCACTCCAACTTCACACTTTAGTATAAATGCTTCTCATTCCACAGCTTCTACAAGTGGAATCCTCACACTCTCCTCCTCCCCTCTCACCTCCGAGTATTATTGTGTTTTTTCAACCATTACAAAGGTTCCGACTTGTCCTACTTACTTGGAAAGCCAACCTGAACTCCAGCCAAATATCGTCAGAATTTCCCCCTTTTCCATTTCATTTGACCTTTACTGTTTCTGCATGGTTTGCACGAGCAAACACAATAAAACTCACACTTTGTTAAATTCTAAAAGGACACAAATATTGGAGGGAGATTAAATCCAATCATTTAGTCATTTAGTCATTAAAATTGGACGAGTCAAAGAAGCAGCCAGTGGGGCTTGACCCAAAGTTGTTTTCAACACCAAAAGTAAATCTATATCTGTGGAAAACATGACTTTGCTTCTATTCAAGAGCCACTCTTAAACTGAGCAGTGTTTTTAGATGAAAAGGTAATCATAAAAAGATTTAAAAGTTTTAGGGGTTCTTTGATGTGTTTTATGAAATATCTGCACATAAATTATACAGGAGGATTTGCTTTTGTTTGTTTTTTCTTTGTCATTTGGTTGTGTAGTGTTTGCCCTTTTTCCTTTAAATTCCATAAACATGATTTGCTCCGTTTAAGAAAATGAGAATTACTCAAGTAGAGGTGAGCCTCTGGCTGGCATAAAGGGACAGAAGATTAGCATGGACGTGTTGTGGAAACATTAAATATTAAGGTAAATTTGTTCTTAGGAAAAATGAACATGCATATGTAGATATATTTACTCAAAACCTGATCAGGGTTACATTTCTGAATGTGTTGTTGCATGGAGATGGTCAGTCTGTGGGTATCCTGAGGTGTTGGAGAAACCCAGGAGACTTTAATAACAGCGTTCCTTTGCTGGACAACAAACATCAAAGTTCAACGCCTAATAGAAATACCTAGACCTGCTTTCCCCTGAGCCATGAAAGTTACAGAATGCATGCCATTCTCCAGCATTTCACATATTCCTTTGTTATGCATGACATGCAGCATCAGCTCACTAACATGAAATATAAATGGCGACATCATGTTATTTTATGCTGCTGAATGGAGTGTATTTCATCACGAGCAGTCTGTCCTTCAACAGTCATCCCATTTCTCTCTAGAGGAGACTTCAAAGAGAAATGAGACGTAAATCATAAAACAGTCCCATTGCTTTGTCCGGTCACGTCCTGCATTCTGTACCTTTTTATGTCCTCACATGAATCTGTGTGTATTAGAAAGCTCAAGAAAGAGATGACCATTGAAGACCTCCCTGCTACCCCGCCCCCCCCCAACCCTCTCCTTTAGAGGCAGGCTTATTACACTCAAAGGGTAAAACGGTCATCGTAATGAAGCTGATAGAAGAGCCTCCACACTGCATCACACAGTCCAAAAACAGCAGTTAAGGACTTTTCCTGTGAAATACTGTAGCTGCAACCCTCTGTGAGTCTCTATAGCAGCTGGATTATTCTTATAGATGAATTTAGAGAAACAAAAAAGAGGATTACCTCATCTCCCACCGTCGCCCACCCTCACCTCACTATTTGACATGAATCCTGCACAAAATACACACGTGTCTGATGCTGGAGAGGAGGGTTGGAGGGTGGGGGGCGGAGGGGCGATCAGTACTAAAATTAGATCACTGAAAAACCAAACCAAAAATACCAAGCCCGCAAGCACAGTCACCTGCACATTCTCTGCATTTCTCTACATGCATGCCAGCATGAAGGAAAAAAGCAGAAATCAGGGCAAATAGGGAGTGGGGGGAAAAAAATCATTCAACTGAGCTGGGAGCACTAACGTCGAGCAAATCCAATATCTCTCTTATCTCTCAATCCCCTCCCACTCAACCACAACTCCCGCTCAGGGTGATTTGAACATGAGAGGAAAGCAAGTGTGCCCCCTGCTCTTTTGTCCTGATGTAAGCAGGAAGCATATGGATTGCATGGCTAAATTTCTGCATGGCATGAAAGGCCGAGCTGCTGTTCTGGATGAAGAAGCTCCATCCAGTCTCTGGTAGATTGTGACTGCATTCTCCTCTGAGCTCTGAGATTGGGATGGGATTAAGTAATGACACTCTGGAGAGGAAAATTGTCTGGCTGCATGTGTTTCTCCATAATTTCAATAGATTATGGTTTTTAAAACATATTTTGTTTCATTAAGTTTTGCTCTTTTCAAGTAGAGTTGGAATCAAATGTTTGAATAAAAAGACATAACCCTTTTCACTCTGTATTTCCTCTCATAGGTCAGTTTTTTTCATTATCTTCAAATTCAGAAAGTTGCATACAGTTCCTTACTTTTGACTTTAAAACTGTATGAAATGGGTCATATCTTTAACCATTATTCAACATACTTCTCAAAATAGTTGCTTGAATTTTGGCGCATTCCTCCTGACAGAACTGCTGTATCTGAGTCAGATTTGTAAACAGTCTCATTAGCGCACACTTTTCCAGGTCTGCCAAAAAATTATCTGTGGAACTGAAATTATGAATTTGTAATGGTGGCTTCAAAACTTTTGCTTTGTTTCATTAAGCTTCTTTGAACCTAATTTGGCGATATGCTTTGGCGCTTTGTTCATTTGAAAACATCCATTTGGGCCAAACTTCCTGTCTGATTTGTTGAGATCTTGTCTCTTTTGTTTCCTCATTCTGTTATTTCCTCCTGATGGCAGCTATTTCTCATGGAGCAAAACACCCCACAACTTCACAGTTGGGATGGCATTTTCAGGGTTGTAAGCAAGGATGCAAGATGGTAATTTCCTCAGACCACAAGACATTTCTCTATTTCCAATTTTTCATTTCAAAGTTTTGAATCCGAAAACAATCCCAACATAGCAACATTTTTGGAATGACCTCATCCTCACTGCCTCTTCACGTCCCTGACAGCAGCCAGCTGACTATTGGCTTTGCACTTTGATTGCTCCAAGACAAGGCACTGAGGCATAGGGTCAAATCCCAGCAGTTTTAGAGGAGATGTGACCAGAAAACCAGATCGTGCTCTGTGTACATTTGCCCCTGCGCATACACATTACCCTGGAAATCAATAGGAAACTGTTATCAAGACCATCATGGGCTCAGCAGAGTCTGAGAGGTCATAATAAGGCTAGCTGCATGTGATTAAACCTTGTAAATCAATAAGTGCATCAACTTTTGGAGTGATTTTGCCCTGTTGGCAATAAGTGTGTGTATGTGTGAGTCTGTTCCCTAGGTTGTTAGGTTTCTACTCACTTTTCAGAGATTAGCCACTTTGATTGTGCCCGATTCGCTTCCAGTTTGCACTGATGATTACTTGGTGAGGGACCATAAAGCCCCCACCCCCCATTTGCTTCTGTGTCATCATATTTGCTGGCAAGGAAAGACTTTGCGCTGCATTTCACTCTCAAGTAAATCATGATTGATCGGCTTTTAGGGCAATTCATGAATGTAAAACTGTAAATATCAGTTAGGTCAGTGCCAAAATCTGAACAGCTATCTGCAGTGCTGATCAGATGTTTATATCCACCCGTCATTTGTAATGTGCAGCTGTCCACTTGGAGATTGCAAACAGTAAAGTTTTATGGTCAAAAAGGCAAACAGTGAATTGTTTGGTCACAATCATTAAATTATGTTTGTCATGTTCATCACATATATACAGATGATGAATCTACGTGAATTTTAAGTAGATGGCTTGATGCTTTTTTGGAGATGAGATAAAGTAATTTTCAGTTTTGCAGCTTGTTATTGTAAAAAGGGCCATAACTGTCTGTGGCTGCAGAATACTTTCAGGTCTGCCTGTAATTTCAGTCCCAACTGTTCTCTCCCTACACCATAATGTCCCTGTCAGATAGGATTAGGGTCTTTCCCAGCGCCACGGTATATACACAAGGAGAGAGTGATACATTTATGCAACACTTAGCATATTAGTCGAGTGATTGAATTATCCTTGGAGAGGGACACATACTTCCAAGAACCCCCTTCCTGCACTGCGCTCATGTGACCAGTGGGCCTGACCTCAATGCGACACAGCCGGCCGAGTGGCGTGCGTTAGTCACCGGCACATCTCCTAACAGGCAGCGTTGATATCGTTTAGAGTCATGCTGGTCTCAGGGACAGAGGTGGAGGGAGGAAAGGCTGGCGAGCGTGATTGCCTGCTGGGTCACAGAAGGTTGCAAAACTCATTTTCTCAGCTCCCACCACTTCACAGTGCATGGTGGGAGATTATCAGATAAACTCAGGGCACCTTGAAGGCCTCTGTTTTTGCTGGTTAAATTCTACGTAGACATAGAATAAGTTTCTGTCTCCAGGTCATATTGACACAAGGTTATTGTGC